>NC_141802.1:9228538-9511038 GCF_057944985.1 Cucurbita pepo subsp. pepo
GGAATCATTAGGCCGAATGATTTAGAATAGAATTTCGAAGAAACGGAGTGCATAAAACAATTCAAGAGTGCTGAAAATCGAGACCCTAATTCGGAAACCTTAATGTTGGACGTTTGAAGTACGTGCTAAAAAACAGTGTCACGGACGACGTTTTTTGAAACTTTTGTAGGGAATCATTAGGCCGGATGTTTAGAATAGAATTTAGAAGAAACGGAGTGCATAAAAGAGTAAAAGGGTGCTTTAAATCGAGACCCTAATTCAGAAACCTTTGTCTGGGACGTTTGAAGTACGTTCTAAAAAAACCGAGTCACGGACGACGTTTTTCGAAACTTTTGTTGGGAATCATTAGGCCGAATGATTTAGAATAGAATTTCGAAGAAACGGAGTGCATAAAACAGAAAAAGAGTAATTAAAATCGAGAACCTAATTCAGAAACCCAAATCTGGGACGTTTGAAGTCCATGCTAAAAAACATGAGTCACGGTTCACGATTTTTGAAACTTTTGTGGGGAATCATTAGGCCTGATGATTTAGAATCGAAGAGACGGAGTGCATAAAAGAGTAAAAGAGTGCTTAAAATCGAGACCCTAATTTGGAAACCTTAATCTGGGACGTTTGAAGTACGTGCTAAAAAATGGAGTCACAGTCGATGTTTTTCGAAACTTTTGTGGCGAATCATTAGGACTGATGATTTAGAATCGAATTTTGAAGAAACGGATAGCATAAAACAGTAAAATAGTGCTTAAAATCGAGACCCTAATTCGGTAACCATAATCTGGGACGTTTGAAGTACGTGATAAAAAAACCGAGTCACAGACGACGTTTTTAGAAAATTTTGTTGGGAATCATTAGGCCGAATGATTTAGAATAGAATTTCGAAGAAACGGAGTGCATAAAACAATTCAAGAGTGCTGAAAATCGAGACCCTAATTCGGAAACCTTAATGTTGGACGTTTGAAGTACGTGCTAAAAAACAGTGTCACGGACGACGTTTTTTGAAACTTTTGTAGGGAATCATTAGGCCGGATGTTTAGAATAGAATTTAGAAGAAACGGAGTGCATAAAAGAGTAAAAGGGTGCTTTAAATCGAGACCCTAATTCAGAAACCTTTGTCTGGGACGTTTGAAGTACGTTCTAAAAAAACCGAGTCACGGACGACGTTTTTCGAAACTTTTGTTGGGAATCATTAGGCCGAATGATTTAGAATAGAATTTCGAAGAAACGGAGTGCATAAAACAGAAAAAGAGTAATTAAAATCGAGAACCTAATTCAGAAACCCAAATCTGGGACGTTTGAAGTCCATGCTAAAAAACATGAGTCACGGTTCACGATTTTTGAAACTTTTGTGGGGAATCATTAGGCCTGATGATTTAGAATCGAAGAGACGGAGTGCATAAAAGAGTAAAAGAGTGCTTAAAATCGAGACCCTAATTTGGAAACCTTAATCTGGGACGTTTGAAGTACGTGCTAAAAAATGGAGTCACAGTCGATGTTTTTCGAAACTTTTGTGGCGAATCATTAGGACTGATGATTTAGAATCGAATTTTGAAGAAACGGATAGCATAAAACAGTAAAATAGTGCTTAAAATCGAGACCCTAATTCGGTAACCATAATCTGGGACGTTTGAAGTACGTGATAAAAAAACCGAGTCACAGACGACGTTTTTAGAAAATTTTGTTGGGAATCATTAGGCCGAATGATTTAGAATAGAATTTCGAAGAAACGGAGTGCATAAAACAATTCAAGAGTGCTGAAAATCGAGACCCTAATTCGGAAACCTTAATGTTGGACGTTTGAAGTACGTGCTAAAAAACAGTGTCACGGACGACGTTTTTTGAAACTTTTGTAGGGAATCATTAGGCCGGATGTTTAGAATAGAATTTAGAAGAAACGGAGTGCATAAAAGAGTAAAAGGGTGCTTTAAATCGAGACCCTAATTCAGAAACCTTTGTCTGGGACGTTTGAAGTACGTTCTAAAAAAACCGAGTCACGGACGACGTTTTTCGAAACTTTTGTTGGGAATCATTAGGCCGAATGATTTAGAATAGAATTTCGAAGAAACGGAGTGCATAAAACAGAAAAAGAGTAATTAAAATCGAGAACCTAATTCAGAAACCCAAATCTGGGACGTTTGAAGTCCATGCTAAAAAACATGAGTCACGGTTCACGATTTTTGAAACTTTTGTGGGGAATCATTAGGCCTGATGATTTAGAATCGAAGAGACGGAGTGCATAAAAGAGTAAAAGAGTGCTTAAAATCGAGACCCTAATTTGGAAACCTTAATCTGGGACGTTTGAAGTACGTGCTAAAAAATGGAGTCACAGTCGATGTTTTTCGAAACTTTTGTGGCGAATCATTAGGACTGATGATTTAGAATCGAATTTTGAAGAAACGGATAGCATAAAACAGTAAAATAGTGCTTAAAATCGAGACCCTAATTCGGTAACCATAATCTGGGACGTTTGAAGTACGTGATAAAAAAACCGAGTCACAGACGACGTTTTTAGAAAATTTTGTTGGGAATCATTAGGCCGAATGATTTAGAATACAATTTCGAAGAAACGGAGTGCATAAAACAATTCAAGAGTGCTGAAAATCGAGACCCTAATTCGGAAACCTTAATGTTGGACGTTTGAAGTACGTGCTAAAAAACAGTGTCACGGACGACGTTTTTTGAAACTTTTGTAGGGAATCATTAGGCCGGATGTTTAGAATAGAATTTAGAAGAAACGGAGTGCATAAAAGAGTAAAAGGGTGCTTTAAATCGAGACCCTAATTCAGAAACCTTTGTCTGGGACGTTTGAAGTACGTTCTAAAAAAACCGAGTCACGGACGACGTTTTTCGAAACTTTTGTTGGGAATCATTAGGCCGAATGATTTAGAATAGAATTTCGAAGAAACGGAGTGCATAAAACAGAAAAAGAGTAATTAAAATCGAGAACCTAATTCAGAAACCCAAATCTGGGACGTTTGAAGTCCATGCTAAAAAACATGAGTCACGGTTCACGATTTTTGAAACTTTTGTGGGGAATCATTAGGCCTGATGATTTAGAATCGAAGAGACGGAGTGCATAAAAGAGTAAAAGAGTGCTTAAAATCGAGACCCTAATTTGGAAACCTTAATCTGGGACGTTTGAAGTACGTGCTAAAAAATGGAGTCACAGTCGATGTTTTTCGAAACTTTTGTGGCGAATCATTAGGACTGATGATTTAGAATCGAATTTTGAAGAAACGGATAGCATAAAACAGTAAAATAGTGCTTAAAATCGAGACCCTAATTCGGTAACCATAATCTGGGACGTTTGAAGTACGTGATAAAAAAACCGAGTCACAGACGACGTTTTTAGAAAATTTTGTTGGGAATCATTAGGCCGAATGATTTAGAATAGAATTTCGAAGAAACGGAGTGCATAAAACAATTCAAGAGTGCTGAAAATCGAGACCCTAATTCGGAAACCTTAATGTTGGACGTTTGAAGTACGTGCTAAAAAACAGTGTCACGGACGACGTTTTTTGAAACTTTTGTAGGGAATCATTAGGCCGGATGTTTAGAATAGAATTTAGAAGAAACGGAGTGCATAAAAGAGTAAAAGGGTGCTTTAAATCGAGACCCTAATTCAGAAACCTTTGTCTGGGACGTTTGAAGTACGTTCTAAAAAAACCGAGTCACGGACGACGTTTTTCGAAACTTTTGTTGGGAATCATTAGGCCGAATGATTTAGAATAGAATTTCGAAGAAACGGAGTGCATAAAACAGAAAAAGAGTAATTAAAATCGAGAACCTAATTCAGAAACCCAAATCTGGGACGTTTGAAGTCCATGCTAAAAAACATGAGTCACGGTTCACGATTTTTGAAACTTTTGTGGGGAATCATTAGGCCTGATGATTTAGAATCGAAGAGACGGAGTGCATAAAAGAGTAAAAGAGTGCTTAAAATCGAGACCCTAATTTGGAAACCTTAATCTGGGACGTTTGAAGTACGTGCTAAAAAATGGAGTCACAGTCGATGTTTTTCGAAACTTTTGTGGCGAATCATTAGGACTGATGATTTAGAATCGAATTTTGAAGAAACGGATAGCATAAAACAGTAAAATAGTGCTTAAAATCGAGACCCTAATTCGGTAACCATAATCTGGGACGTTTGAAGTACGTGATAAAAAAACCGAGTCACAGACGACGTTTTTAGAAAATTTTGTTGGGAATCATTAGGCCGAATGATTTAGAATACAATTTCGAAGAAACGGAGTGCATAAAACAATTCAAGAGTGCTGAAAATCGAGACCCTAATTCGGAAACCTTAATGTTGGACGTTTGAAGTACGTGCTAAAAAACAGTGTCACGGACGACGTTTTTTGAAACTTTTGTAGGGAATCATTAGGCCGGATGTTTAGAATAGAATTTAGAAGAAACGGAGTGCATAAAAGAGTAAAAGGGTGCTTTAAATCGAGACCCTAATTCAGAAACCTTTGTCTGGGACGTTTGAAGTACGTTCTAAAAAAACCGAGTCACGGACGACGTTTTTCGAAACTTTTGTTGGGAATCATTAGGCCGAATGATTTAGAATAGAATTTCGAAGAAACGGAGTGCATAAAACAGAAAAAGAGTAATTAAAATCGAGAACCTAATTCAGAAACCCAAATCTGGGACGTTTGAAGTCCATGCTAAAAAACATGAGTCACGGTTCACGATTTTTGAAACTTTTGTGGGGAATCATTAGGCCTGATGATTTAGAATCGAAGAGACGGAGTGCATAAAAGAGTAAAAGAGTGCTTAAAATCGAGACCCTAATTTGGAAACCTTAATCTGGGACGTTTGAAGTACGTGCTAAAAAATGGAGTCACAGTCGATGTTTTTCGAAACTTTTGTGGCGAATCATTAGGACTGATGATTTAGAATCGAATTTTGAAGAAACGGATAGCATAAAACAGTAAAATAGTGCTTAAAATCGAGACCCTAATTCGGTAACCATAATCTGGGACGTTTGAAGTACGTGATAAAAAAACCGAGTCACAGACGACGTTTTTAGAAAATTTTGTTGGGAATCATTAGGCCGAATGATTTAGAATACAATTTCGAAGAAACGGAGTGCATAAAACAATTCAAGAGTGCTGAAAATCGAGACCCTAATTCGGAAACCTTAATGTTGGACGTTTGAAGTACGTGCTAAAAAACAGTGTCACGGACGACGTTTTTTGAAACTTTTGTAGGGAATCATTAGGCCGGATGTTTAGAATAGAATTTAGAAGAAACGGAGTGCATAAAAGAGTAAAAGGGTGCTTTAAATCGAGACCCTAATTCAGAAACCTTTGTCTGGGACGTTTGAAGTACGTTCTAAAAAAACCGAGTCACGGACGACGTTTTTCGAAACTTTTGTTGGGAATCATTAGGCCGAATGATTTAGAATAGAATTTCGAAGAAACGGAGTGCATAAAACAGAAAAAGAGTAATTAAAATCGAGAACCTAATTCAGAAACCCAAATCTGGGACGTTTGAAGTCCATGCTAAAAAACATGAGTCACGGTTCACGATTTTTGAAACTTTTGTGGGGAATCATTAGGCCTGATGATTTAGAATCGAAGAGACGGAGTGCATAAAAGAGTAAAAGAGTGCTTAAAATCGAGACCCTAATTTGGAAACCTTAATCTGGGACGTTTGAAGTACGTGCTAAAAAATGGAGTCACAGTCGATGTTTTTCGAAACTTTTGTGGCGAATCATTAGGACTGATGATTTAGAATCGAATTTTGAAGAAACGGATAGCATAAAACAGTAAAATAGTGCTTAAAATCGAGACCCTAATTCGGTAACCATAATCTGGGACGTTTGAAGTACGTGATAAAAAAACCGAGTCACAGACGACGTTTTTAGAAAATTTTGTTGGGAATCATTAGGCCGAATGATTTAGAATAGAATTTCGAAGAAACGGAGTGCATAAAACAATTCAAGAGTGCTGAAAATCGAGACCCTAATTCGGAAACCTTAATGTTGGACGTTTGAAGTACGTGCTAAAAAACAGTGTCACGGACGACGTTTTTTGAAACTTTTGTAGGGAATCATTAGGCCGGATGTTTAGAATAGAATTTAGAAGAAACGGAGTGCATAAAAGAGTAAAAGGGTGCTTTAAATCGAGACCCTAATTCAGAAACCTTTGTCTGGGATGTTTGAAGTACGTTCTAAAAAAACCGAGTCACGGACGACGTTTTTCGAAACTTTTGTTGGGAATCATTAGGCCGAATGATTTAGAATAGAATTTCGAAGAAACGGAGTGCATAAAACAGAAAAAGAGTAATTAAAATCGAGAACCTAATTCAGAAACCCAAATCTGGGACGTTTGAAGTCCATGCTAAAAAACATGAGTCACGGTTCACGATTTTTGAAACTTTTGTGGGGAATCATTAGGCCTGATGATTTAGAATCGAAGAGACGGAGTGCATAAAAGAGTAAAAGAGTGCTTAAAATCGAGACCCTAATTTGGAAACCTTAATCTGGGACGTTTGAAGTACGTGCTAAAAAATGGAGTCACAGTCGATGTTTTTCGAAACTTTTGTGGCGAATCATTAGGACTGATGATTTAGAATCGAATTTTGAAGAAACGGATAGCATAAAACAGTAAAATAGTGCTTAAAATCGAGACCCTAATTCGGTAACCATAATCTGGGACGTTTGAAGTACGTGATAAAAAAACCGAGTCACAGACGACGTTTTTAGAAAATTTTGTTGGGAATCATTAGGCCGAATGATTTAGAATAGAATTTCGAAGAAACGGAGTGCATAAAACAATTCAAGAGTGCTGAAAATCGAGACCCTAATTCGGAAACCTTAATGTTGGACGTTTGAAGTACGTGCTAAAAAACAGTGTCACGGACGACGTTTTTTGAAACTTTTGTAGGGAATCATTAGGCCGGATGTTTAGAATAGAATTTAGAAGAAACGGAGTGCATAAAAGAGTAAAAGGGTGCTTTAAATCGAGACCCTAATTCAGAAACCTTTGTCTGGGACGTTTGAAGTACGTTCTAAAAAAACCGAGTCACGGACGACGTTTTTCGAAACTTTTGTTGGGAATCATTAGGCCGAATGATTTAGAATAGAATTTCGAAGAAACGGAGTGCATAAAACAGAAAAAGAGTAATTAAAATCGAGAACCTAATTCAGAAACCCAAATCTGGGACGTTTGAAGTCCATGCTAAAAAACATGAGTCACGGTTCACGATTTTTGAAACTTTTGTGGGGAATCATTAGGCCTGATGATTTAGAATCGAAGAGACGGAGTGCATAAAAGAGTAAAAGAGTGCTTAAAATCGAGACCCTAATTTGGAAACCTTAATCTGGGACGTTTGAAGTACGTGCTAAAAAATGGAGTCACAGTCGATGTTTTTCGAAACTTTTGTGGCGAATCATTAGGACTGATGATTTAGAATCGAATTTTGAAGAAACGGATAGCATAAAACAGTAAAATAGTGCTTAAAATCGAGACCCTAATTCGGTAACCATAATCTGGGACGTTTGAAGTACGTGATAAAAAAACCGAGTCACAGACGACGTTTTTAGAAAATTTTGTTGGGAATCATTAGGCCGAATGATTTAGAATAGAATTTCGAAGAAACGGAGTGCATAAAACAATTCAAGAGTGCTGAAAATCGAGACCCTAATTCGGAAACCTTAATGTTGGACGTTTGAAGTACGTGCTAAAAAACAGTGTCACGGACGACGTTTTTTGAAACTTTTGTAGGGAATCATTAGGCCGGATGTTTAGAATAGAATTTAGAAGAAACGGAGTGCATAAAAGAGTAAAAGGGTGCTTTAAATCGAGACCCTAATTCAGAAACCTTTGTCTGGGACGTTTGAAGTACGTTCTAAAAAAACCGAGTCACGGACGACGTTTTTCGAAACTTTTGTTGGGAATCATTAGGCCGAATGATTTAGAATAGAATTTCGAAGAAACGGAGTGCATAAAACAGAAAAAGAGTAATTAAAATCGAGAACCTAATTCAGAAACCCAAATCTGGGACGTTTGAAGTCCATGCTAAAAAACATGAGTCACGGTTCACGATTTTTGAAACTTTTGTGGGGAATCATTAGGCCTGATGATTTAGAATCGAAGAGACGGAGTGCATAAAAGAGTAAAAGAGTTCTTAAAATCGAGACCCTAATTTGGAAACCTTAATCTGGGACGTTTGAAGTACGTGCTAAAAAATGGAGTCACAGTCGATGTTTTTCGAAACTTTTGTGGCGAATCATTAGGACTGATGATTTAGAATCGAATTTTGAAGAAACGGATAGCATAAAACAGTAAAATAGTGCTTAAAATCGAGACCCTAATTCGGTAACCATAATCTGGGACGTTTGAAGTACGTGATAAAAAAACCGAGTCACAGACGACGTTTTTAGAAAATTTTGTTGGGAATCATTAGGCCGAATGATTTAGAATAGAATTTCGAAGAAACGGAGTGCATAAAACAATTCAAGAGTGCTGAAAATCGAGACCCTAATTCGGAAACCTTAATGTTGGACGTTTGAAGTACGTGCTAAAAAACAGTGTCACGGACGACGTTTTTTGAAACTTTTGTAGGGAATCATTAGGCCGGATGTTTAGAATAGAATTTAGAAGAAACGGAGTGCATAAAAGAGTAAAAGGGTGCTTTAAATCGAGACCCTAATTCAGAAACCTTTGTCTGGGACGTTTGAAGTACGTTCTAAAAAAACCGAGTCACGGACGACGTTTTTCGAAACTTTTGTTGGGAATCATTAGGCCGAATGATTTAGAATAGAATTTCGAAGAAACGGAGTGCATAAAACAGAAAAAGAGTAATTAAAATCGAGAACCTAATTCAGAAACCCAAATCTGGGACGTTTGAAGTCCATGCTAAAAAACATGAGTCACGGTTCACGATTTTTGAAACTTTTGTGGGGAATCATTAGGCCTGATGATTTAGAATCGAAGAGACGGAGTGCATAAAAGAGTAAAAGAGTGCTTAAAATCGAGACCCTAATTTGGAAACCTTAATCTGGGACGTTTGAAGTACGTGCTAAAAAATGGAGTCACAGTCGATGTTTTTCGAAACTTTTGTGGCGAATCATTAGGACTGATGATTTAGAATCGAATTTTGAAGAAACGGATAGCATAAAACAGTAAAATAGTGCTTAAAATCGAGACCCTAATTCGGTAACCATAATCTGGGACGTTTGAAGTACGTGATAAAAAAACCGAGTCACAGACGACGTTTTTAGAAAATTTTGTTGGGAATCATTAGGCCGAATGATTTAGAATAGAATTTCGAAGAAACGGAGTGCATAAAACAATTCAAGAGTGCTGAAAATCGAGACCCTAATTCGGAAACCTTAATGTTGGACGTTTGAAGTACGTGCTAAAAAACAGTGTCACGGACGACGTTTTTTGAAACTTTTGTAGGGAATCATTAGGCCGGATGTTTAGAATAGAATTTAGAAGAAACGGAGTGCATAAAAGAGTAAAAGGGTGCTTTAAATCGAGACCCTAATTCAGAAACCTTTGTCTGGGACGTTTGAAGTACGTTCTAAAAAAACCGAGTCACGGACGACGTTTTTCGAAACTTTTGTTGGGAATCATTAGGCCGAATGATTTAGAATAGAATTTCGAAGAAACGGAGTGCATAAAACAGAAAAAGAGTAATTAAAATCGAGAACCTAATTCAGAAACCCAAATCTGGGACGTTTGAAGTCCATGCTAAAAAACATGAGTCACGGTTCACGATTTTTGAAACTTTTGTGGGGAATCATTAGGCCTGATGATTTAGAATCGAAGAGACGGAGTGCATAAAAGAGTAAAAGAGTGCTTAAAATCGAGACCCTAATTTGGAAACCTTAATCTGGGACGTTTGAAGTACGTGCTAAAAAATGGAGTCACAGTCGATGTTTTTCGAAACTTTTGTGGCGAATCATTAGGACTGATGATTTAGAATCGAATTTTGAAGAAACGGATAGCATAAAACAGTAAAATAGTGCTTAACATCGAGACCCTAATTCGGTAACCTTAATCTGGGACGTTTGAAGTACGTGCTAAAAAAACATAGTCACGGACGACGTTTTTCGCAACCTTTTTTTGGGAATCAGTTTAGAATAGAATTTAGAAGAAACGGAGTGCATAAAACAGTAAAAGATTGCTTAAAATCGAGACCTTAATTCGGAAACCTTAATCTAGGACGTTTGAAGTACGTGCAAAAAAAATTAGTCACAGTTCATGAGTTTTGAATCTTTTGTGGCGAATCATTTGGCCTGATGATTTAGAATCGAAGAAACAAAGTGCATAAAAGAGTAAAAGAGTGCTTAAAATCGAGACCCTAATTCAGAAACCCAAATCTGGGACGTTTGAAGTCCGTGCTAAAAAAACGAGTCACAGTTCACGATTTTTGAAACTTGTTTGGCGAATCATAAGGCCTGATGCTTTAGAATCGAAGAGACGGAGTGCATAAAAGAGTAAAAGAGTGCTTAAAATCGAGACCCTACTTTGGAAACCTTAATCTGGGATGTTTGAAGTACGTGCTAAAAAATGGAGTCACGGTCGATGTTTTTCGAAACTTTTGTGGCGAATCATTAGGACTGATGATTTAGAATCGAATTTTGAAGAAACGGATAGCATAAAACAGTAAAAGAGTGCTTAAAATCGAGACCCTAATTCGGTAACCTTAATCTGGGACGTTTGAAGTACGTGATAAAAAAACCGAGTCACAGACGACGTTTTTAGAAAATTTTGTTGGGAATCATTAGGCCGAATGATTTAGAATAGAATTTCGAAGAAACGGAGTGCATAAAACAATTCAAGAGTGCTGAAAATCGAGACCCTAATTCGGAAACCTTAATGTTGGACGTTTGAAGTACGTGCTAAAAAACAGTTTTACGGACGACGTTTTTTGAAACTTTTGTTGGGAATCATTAGGCCGGATGTTTAGAATAGAATTTAGAAGAAACGGAGTGCATAAAAGAGTAAAAGGGTGCTTTAAATCGAGACCCTAATTCAGAAACCTTTGTCTGGGACGTTTGAAGTACGTTCTAAAAACACCGAGTCACGGACGACGTTTTTCGAAACTTTTGTTGGGAATCATTAGGCCGAATGATTTAGAATAGAATTTCGAAGAAACGGAGTGCATAAAACAGAAAAAGAGTAATTAAAATCGAGAACCTAATTCAGAAACCCAAATCTGGGACGTTTGAAGTCCATGCTAAAAAACATGAGTCACGGTTCACGATTTTTGAAACTTTTGTGGGGAATCATTAGGCCTGATGATTTAGAATCGAAGAGACGGAGTGCATAAAAGAGTAAAAGAGTGCTTAAAATCGAGACCCTAATTTGGAAACCTTAATCTGGGACGTTTGAAGTACGTGCTAAAAAATGGAGTCACAGTCGATGTTTTTCGAAACTTTTGTGGCGAATCATTAGGACTGATGATTTAGAATCGAATTTTGAAGAAACGGATAGCATAAAACAGTAAAATAGTGCTTAACATCGAGACCCTAATTCGGTAACCTTAATCTGGGACGTTTGAAGTACGTGCTAAAAAAACAGAGTCACGGACGACGTTTTTCGAAACCTTTTTTTGGGAATCAGTTTAGAATAGAATTTAGAAGAAACGGAGTGCATAAAACAGTAAAAGATTGCTTAAAATCGAGACCTTAATTCGGAAACCTTAATCTAGGACGTTTGAAGTACGTGCTAAAAAAATGAGTCACAGTTCATGAGTTTTGAATCTTTTGTGGCGAATCATTTGGCCTGATGATTTAGAATCGAAGAAACAAAGTGCATAAAAGAGTAAAAGAGTGCTTAAAATCGAGACCCTAATTCAGAAACCCAAATCTGGGACGTTTGAAGTCCGTGCTAAAAAAACGAGTCACAGTTCACGATTTTTGAAACTTGTTTGGCGAATCATAAGGCCTGATGCTTTAGAATCGAAGAGACGGAGTGCATAAAAGAGTAAAAGAGTGCTTAAAATCGAGACCCTACTTTGGAAACCTTAATCTGGGATGTTTGAAGTACGTGCTAAAAAATGGAGTCACGGTCGATGTTTTTCGAAACTTTTGTGGCGTATCATTAGGACTGATGATTTAGAATCGAATTTTGAAGAAACGGATAGCATAAAACAGTAAAAGAGTGCTTAAAATCAAGACCCTAATTCAGTAACCTTAATCTGGGACGTTTGAAGTACGTGATAAAAAAACCGAGTCACAGACGACGTTTTTAGAAAATTCTGTTGGGAATCATTAGGCCGAATGATTTAGAATAGAATTTCGAAGAAACGGAGTGCATAAAACAATTCAAGAGTGCTGAAAATCGAGACCCTAATTCGGAAACCTTAATGTTGGACGTTTGAAGTACGTGCTAAAAAACAGTTTTACGGACGACGTTTTTTGAAACTTTTGTTGGGAATCATTAGGCCGGATGTTTAGAATAGAATTTAGAAGAAACGGAGTGCATAAAAGAGTAAAAGGGTGCTTTAAATCGAGACCCTAATTCAGAAACCTTTGTCTGGGACGTTTGAAGTACGTTCTAAAAACACCGAGTCACGGACGACGTTTTTTGAAACTTTTGTTGGGAATCATTAGGCCGAATGATTTAGAATAGAATTTCGAAGAAACGGAGTGCATAAAACAGAAAAAGAGTAATTAAAATCGAGAACCTAATTCAGAAACCCAAATCTGGGACGTTTGAAGTCCATGCTAAAAAACATGAGTCACGGTTCACGATTTTTGAAACTTTTGTGGGGAATCATTAGGCCTGATGATTTAGAATCGAAGAGACGGAGTGCATAAAAGAGTAAAAGAGTGCTTAAAATCGAGACCCTAATTTGGAAACCTTAATATGGGACGTTTGAAGTACGTGCTAAAAAATGGAGTCACAGTCGATGTTTTTCGAAACTTTTGTGGCGAATCATTAGGACTGATGATTTAGAATCGAATTTTGAAGAAACGGATAGCATAAAACAGTAAAATAGTGCTTAAGATCGAGACCCTAATTCGGTAACCATAATCTGGGACGTTTGAAGTACGTGATAAAAAAACCGAGTCACAGACGACGTTTTTAGAAAATTTTGTTGGGAATCATTAGGCCGAATGATTTAGAATAGAATTTCGAAGAAACGGAGTGCATAAAACAATTCAAGAGTGCTGAAAATCGAGACCCTAATTCGGAAACCTTAATGTTGGACGTTTGAAGTACGTGCTAAAAAACAGTTTTACGGACGACGTTTTTTGAAACTTTTGTTGGGAATCATTAGGCCGGATGTTTAGAATAGAATTTAGAAGAATCGGAGTGCATAAAAGAGTAAAAGGGTGCTTTAAATCGAGACCCTAATTCAGAAACCTTTGTCTGGGACGTTTGAAGTACGTTCTAAAAACACCGAGTCACGGACGACGTTTTTTGAAACTTTTGTTGGGAATCATTAGGCCGAATGATTTAGAATAGAATTTCGAAGAAACGGAGTGCATAAAACAGAAAAAGAGTAATTAAAATCGAGAACCTAATTCAGAAACCCAAATCTGGGACGTTTGAAGTCCATGCTAAAAAACATGAGTCACGGTTCACGATTTTTGAAACTTTTGTGGGGAATCATTAGGCCTGATGATTTAGAATCGAAGAGACGGAGTGCATAAAAGAGTAAAAGAGTGCTTAAAATCGAGACCCTAATTTGGAAACCTTAATCTGGGACGTTTGAAGTACGTGCTAAAAAATGGAGTCACAGTCGATGTTTTTCGAAACTTTTGTGGCGAATCATTAGGACTGATGATTTAGAATCGAATTTTGAAGAAACGGATAGCATAAAACAGTAAAATAGTGCTTAAGATCGAGACCCTAATTCGGTAACCATAATCTGGGACGTTTGAAGTACGTGATAAAAAAACCGAGTCACAGACGACGTTTTTAGAAAATTTTGTTGGGAATCATTAGGCCGAATGATTTAGAATAGAATTTCGAAGAAACGGAGTGCATAAAACAATTCAAGAGTGCTGAAAATCGAGACCCTAATTCGGAAACCTTAATGTTGGACGTTTGAAGTACGTGCTAAAAAACAGTTTTACGGACGACGTTTTTTGAAACTTTTGTTGGGAATCATTAGGCCGGATGTTTAGAATAGAATTTAGAAGAATCGGAGTGCATAAAAGAGTAAAAGGGTGCTTTAAATCGAGACCCTAATTCAGAAACCTTTGTCTGGGACGTTTGAAGTACGTTCTAAAAACACCGAGTCACGGACGACGTTTTTTGAAACTTTTGTTGGGAATCATTAGGCCGAATGATTTAGAATAGAATTTCGAAGAAACGGAGTGCATAAAACAGAAAAAGAGTAATTAAAATCGAGAACCTAATTCAGAAACCCAAATCTGGGACGTTTGAAGTCCATGCTAAAAAACATGAGTCACGGTTCACGATTTTTGAAACTTTTGTGGGGAATCATTAGGCCTGATGATTTAGAATCGAAGAGACGGAGTGCATAAAAGAGTAAAAGAGTGCTTAAAATCGAGACCCTACTTTGGAAACCTTAATCTGGGATGTTTGAAGTACGTGCTAAAAAATGGAGTCACGGTCGATGTTTTTCGAAACTTTTGTGGCGTATCATTAGGACTGATGATTTAGAATCGAATTTTGAAGAAACGGATAGCATAAAACAGTAAAAGAGTGCTTAAAATCAAGACCCTAATTCAGTAACCTTAATCTGGGACGTTTGAAGTACGTGATAAAAAAACCGAGTCACAGACGACGTTTTTAGAAAATTCTGTTGGGAATCATTAGGCCGAATGATTTAGAATAGAATTTCGAAGAAACGGAGTGCATAAAACAATTCAAGAGTGCTGAAAATCGAGACCCTAATTCGGAAACCTTAATGTTGGACGTTTGAAGTACGTGCTAAAAAACAGTTTTACGGACGACGTTTTTTGAAACTTTTGTTGGGAATCATTAGGCCGGATGTTTAGAATAGAATTTAGAAGAAACGGAGTGCATAAAAGAGTAAAAGGGTGCTTTAAATCGAGACCCTAATTCAGAAACCTTTGTCTGGGACGTTTGAAGTACGTTCTAAAAACACCGAGTCACGGACGACGTTTTTTGAAACTTTTGTTGGGAATCATTAGGCCGAATGATTTAGAATAGAATTTCGAAGAAACGGAGTGCATAAAACAGAAAAAGAGTAATTAAAATCGAGAACCTAATTCAGAAACCCAAATCTGGGACGTTTGAAGTCCATGCTAAAAAACATGAGTCACGGTTCACGATTTTTGAAACTTTTGTGGGGAATCATTAGGCCTGATGATTTAGAATCGAAGAGACGGAGTGCATAAAAGAGTAAAAGAGTGCTTAAAATCGAGACCCTAATTTGGAAACCTTAATATGGGACGTTTGAAGTACGTGCTAAAAAATGGAGTCACAGTCGATGTTTTTCGAAACTTTTGTGGCGAATCATTAGGACTGATGATTTAGAATCGAATTTTGAAGAAACGGATAGCATAAAACAGTAAAATAGTGCTTAAGATCGAGACCCTAATTCGGTAACCATAATCTGGGACGTTTGAAGTACGTGATAAAAAAACCGAGTCACAGACGACGTTTTTAGAAAATTTTGTTGGGAATCATTAGGCCGAATGATTTAGAATAGAATTTCGAAGAAACGGAGTGCATAAAACAATTCAAGAGTGCTGAAAATCGAGACCCTAATTCGGAAACCTTAATGTTGGACGTTTGAAGTACGTGCTAAAAAACAGTTTTACGGACGACGTTTTTTGAAACTTTTGTTGGGAATCATTAGGCCGGATGTTTAGAATAGAATTTAGAAGAATCGGAGTGCATAAAAGAGTAAAAGGGTGCTTTAAATCGAGACCCTAATTCAGAAACCTTTGTCTGGGACGTTTGAAGTACGTTCTAAAAACACCGAGTCACGGACGACGTTTTTTGAAACTTTTGTTGGGAATCATTAGGCCGAATGATTTAGAATAGAATTTCGAAGAAACGGAGTGCATAAAACAGAAAAAGAGTAATTAAAATCGAGAACCTAATTCAGAAACCCAAATCTGGGACGTTTGAAGTCCATGCTAAAAAACATGAGTCACGGTTCACGATTTTTGAAACTTTTGTGGGGAATCATTAGGCCTGATGATTTAGAATCGAAGAGACGGAGTGCATAAAAGAGTAAAAGAGTGCTTAAAATCGAGACCCTAATTTGGAAACCTTAATCTGGGACGTTTGAAGTACGTGCTAAAAAATGGAGTCACAGTCGATGTTTTTCGAAACTTTTGTGGCGAATCATTAGGACTGATGATTTAGAATCGAATTTTGAAGAAACGGATAGCATAAAACAGTAAAATAGTGCTTAAGATCGAGACCCTAATTCGGTAACCATAATCTGGGACGTTTGAAGTACGTGATAAAAAAACCGAGTCACAGACGACGTTTTTAGAAAATTTTGTTGGGAATCATTAGGCCGAATGATTTAGAATAGAATTTCGAAGAAACGGAGTGCATAAAACAATTCAAGAGTGCTGAAAATCGAGACCCTAATTCGGAAACCTTAATGTTGGACGTTTGAAGTACGTGCTAAAAAACAGTTTTACGGACGACGTTTTTTGAAACTTTTGTTGGGAATCATTAGGCCGGATGTTTAGAATAGAATTTAGAAGAATCGGAGTGCATAAAAGAGTAAAAGGGTGCTTTAAATCGAGACCCTAATTCAGAAACCTTTGTCTGGGACGTTTGAAGTACGTTCTAAAAACACCGAGTCACGGACGACGTTTTTTGAAACTTTTGTTGGGAATCATTAGGCCGAATGATTTAGAATAGAATTTCGAAGAAACGGAGTGCATAAAACAGAAAAAGAGTAATTAAAATCGAGAACCTAATTCAGAAACCCAAATCTGGGACGTTTGAAGTCCATGCTAAAAAACATGAGTCACGGTTCACGATTTTTGAAACTTTTGTGGGGAATCATTAGGCCTGATGATTTAGAATCGAAGAGACGGAGTGCATAAAAGAGTAAAAGAGTGCTTAAAATCGAGACCCTAATTTGGAAACCTTAATCTGGGACGTTTGAAGTACGTGCTAAAAAATGGAGTCACAGTCGATGTTTTTCGAAACTTTTGTGGCGAATCATTAGGACTGATGATTTAGAATCGAATTTTGAAGAAACGGATAGCATAAAACAGTAAAATAGTGCTTAAGATCGAGACCCTAATTCGGTAACCATAATCTGGGACGTTTGAAGTACGTGATAAAAAAACCGAGTCACAGACGACGTTTTTAGAAAATTTTGTTGGGAATCATTAGGCCGAATGATTTAGAATAGAATTTCGAAGAAACGGAGTGCATAAAACAATTCAAGAGTGCTGAAAATCGAGACCCTAATTCGGAAACCTTAATGTTGGACGTTTGAAGTACGTGCTAAAAAACAGTTTTACGGACGACGTTTTTTGAAACTTTTGTTGGGAATCATTAGGCCGGATGTTTAGAATAGAATTTAGAAGAAACGGAGTGCATAAAAGAGTAAAAGGGTGCTTTAAATCGAGACCCTAATTCAGAAACCTTTGTCTGGGACGTTTGAAGTACGTTCTAAAAACACCGAGTCACGGACGACGTTTTTTGAAACTTTTGTTGGGAATCATTAGGCCGAATGATTTAGAATAGAATTTCGAAGAAACGGAGTGCATAAAACAGAAAAAGAGTAATTAAAATCGAGAACCTAATTCAGAAACCCAAATCTGGGACGTTTGAAGTCCATGCTAAAAAACATGAGTCACGGTTCACGATTTTTGAAACTTTTGTGGGGAATCATTAGGCCTGATGATTTAGAATCGAAGAGACGGAGTGCATAAAAGAGTAAAAGAGTGCTTAAAATCGAGACCCTAATTTGGAAACCTTAATCTGGGACGTTTGAAGTACGTGCTAAAAAATGGAGTCACAGTCGATGTTTTTCGAAACTTTTGTGGCGAATCATTAGGACTGATGATTTAGAATCGAATTTTGAAGAAACGGATAGCATAAAACAGTAAAATAGTGCTTAAAATCGAGACCCTAATTCGGTAACCATAATCTGGGACGTTTGAAGTACGTGATAAAAAAACCGAGTCACAGACGACGTTTTTAGAAAATTTTGTTGGGAATCATTAGGCCGAATGATTTAGAATAGAATTTCGAAGAAACGGAGTGCATAAAACAATTCAAGAGTGCTGAAAATCGAGACCCTAATTCGGAAACCTTAATGTTGGACGTTTGAAGTACGTGCTAAAAAACAGTGTCACGGACGACGTTTTTTGAAACTTTTGTAGGGATTCATTAGGCCGGATGTTTAGAATAGAATTTAGAAGAAACGGAGTGCATAAAAGAGTAAAAGGGTGCTTTAAATCGAGACCCTAATTCAGAAACCTTTGTCTGGGACGTTTGAAGTACGTTCTAAAAACACCGAGTCACGGACGACGTTTTATGAAACTTTTGTTGGGAATCATTAGGCCGAATGATTTAGAATAGAATTTCGAAGAAACGGAGTGCATAAAACAGAAAAAGAGTAATTAAAATCGAGAACCTAATTCAGAAACCCAAATCTGGGACGTTTGAAGTCCATGCTAAAAAACATGAGTCACGGTTCACGATTTTTGAAACTTTTGTGGGGAATCATTAGGCCTGATGATTTAGAATCGAAGAGACGGAGTGCATAAAAGAGTAAAAGAGTGCTTAAAATCGAGACCCTAATTTGGAAACCTTAATCTGGGACGTTTGAAGTACGTGCTAAAAAATGGAGTCACAGTCGATGTTTTTCGAAACTTTTGTGGCGAATCATTAGGACTGATGATTTAGAATCGAATTTTGAAGAAACGGATAGCATAAAACAGTAAAATAGTGCTTAACATCGAGACCCTAATTCGGTAACCTTAATCTGGGACGTTTGAAGTACGTGCTAAAAAAACAGAGTCACGGACGACGTTTTTCGAAACCTTTTTTTGGGAATCAGTTTAGAATAGAATTTAGAAGAAACGGAGTGCATAAAACAGTAAAAGATTGCTTAAAATCGAGACCTTAATTCGGAAACCTTAATCTAGGACGTTTGAAGTACGTGCTAAAAAAATGAGTCACAGTTCATGAGTTTTGAATCTTTTGTGGCGAATCATTTGGCCTGATGATTTAGAATCGAAGAAACAAAGTGCATAAAAGAGTAAAAGAGTGCTTAAAATCGAGACCCTAATTCAGAAACCCAAATCTGGGACGTTTGAAGTCCATGCTAAAAAAACGAGTCACAGTTCACGATTTTTGAAACTTGTTTGGCGAATCATAAGGCCTGATGCTTTAGAATCGAAGAGACGGAGTGCATAAAAGAGTAAAAGAGTGCTTAAAATCGAGACCCTACTTTGGAAACCTTAATCTGGGATGTTTGAAGTACGTGCTAAAAAATGGAGTCAAGGTCGATGTTTTTCAAAACTTTTGTGGCGAATCATTAGGACTGATTATTTAGAATCGAATTTTGAAGAAACGGATAGCATAAAACAGTAAAAGAGTGCTTAAAATCAAGACCCTAAATCGGTAACCTTAATTTGGGCCGTTTGAAGTACGTGATAAAAAAACCGAGTCACAGACGACGTTTTTAGAAAATTTTGTTGGGAATCATTAGGCCGAATGATTTAGAATAGAATTTCGAAGAAACGGAGTGCATAAAACAATTCAAGAGTGCTGAAAATCGAGACCCTAATTCGGAAACCTTAATGTTGGACGTTTGAAGTACGTGCTAAAAAACAGTTTTACGGACGACGTTTTTTGAAACTTTTGTTGGGAATCATTAGGCCGGATGTTTAGAATAGAATTTAGAAGAATCGGAGTGCATAAAAGAGTAAAAGGGTGCTTTAAATCGAGACCCTAATTCAGAAACCTTTGTCTGGGACGTTTGAAGTACGTTCTAAAAACACCGAGTCACGGACGACGTTTTTTGAAACTTTTGTTGGGAATCATTAGGCCGAATGATTTAGAATAGAATTTCGAAGAAACGGAGTGCATAAAACAGAAAAAGAGTAATTAAAATCGAGAACCTAATTCAGAAACCCAAATCTGGGACGTTTGAAGTCCATGCTAAAAAACATGAGTCACGGTTCACGATTTTTGAAACTTTTGTGGGGAATCATTAGGCCTGATGATTTAGAATCGAAGAGACGGAGTGCATAAAAGAGTAAAAGAGTGCTTAAAATCGAGACCCTAATTTGGAAACCTTAATCTGGGACGTTTGAAGTACGTGCTAAAAAATGGAGTCACAGTCGATGTTTTTCGAAACTTTTGTGGCGAATCATTAGGACTGATGATTTAGAATCGAATTTTGAAGAAACGGATAGCATAAAACAGTAAAATAGTGCTTAAAATCGAGACCCTAATTCGGTAACCATAATCTGGGACGTTTGAAGTACGTGATAAAAAAACCGAGTCACAGACGACGTTTTTAGAAAATTTTGTTGGGAATCATTAGGCCGAATGATTTAGAATAGAATTTCGAAGAAACGGAGTGCATAAAACAATTCAAGAGTGCTGAAAATCGAGACCCTAATTCGGAAACCTTAATGTTGGACGTTTGAAGTACGTGCTAAAAAACAGTGTCACGGACGACGTTTTTTGAAACTTTTGTAGAGATTCATTAGGCCGGATGTTTAGAATAGAATTTAGAAGAAACGGAGTGCATAAAAGAGTAAAAGGGTGCTTTAAATCGAGACCCTAATTCAGAAACCTTTGTCTGGGACGTTTGAAGTACGTTCTAAAAACACCGAGTCACGGACGACGTTTTTTGAAACTTTTGTTGGGAATCATTAGGCCGAATGATTTAGAATAGAATTTCGAAGAAACGGAGTGCATAAAACAGAAAAAGAGTAATTAAAATCGAGAACCTAATTCTGAAACCCAAATCTGGGACGTTTGAAGTCCATGCTAATAAACATGAGTCACGGTTCACGATTTTTGAAACTTTTGTGGGGAATCATTAGGCCTGATGATTTAGAATCGAAGAGACGGAGTGCATAAAAGAGTAAAAGAGTGCTTAAAATCGAGACCCTAATTTGGAAACCTTAATCTGGGACGTTTGAAGTACGTGCTAAAAAATGGAGTCACAGTCGATGTTTTTCGAAACTTTTGTGGCGAATCATTAGGACTGATGATTTAGAATCGAATTTTGAAGAAACAGATAGCATAAAACAGTAAAATAGTGCTTAACATCGAGACCCTAATTCGGTAACCTTAATCTGGGACGTTTGAAGTACGTGCTAAAAAAACAGAGTCACGGACGACGTTTTTCGAAACCTTTTTTTGGGAATCAGTTTAGAATAGAATTTAGAAGAAACGGAGTGCATAAAACAGTAAAAGATTGCTTAAAATCGAGACCTTAATTCGGAAACCTTAATCTAGGACGTTTGAAGTACGTGCTAAAAAAATGAGTCACAGTTCATGAGTTTTGAATCTTTTGTGGCGAATCATTTGGCCTGATGATTTAGAATCGAAGAAACAAAGTGCATAAAAGAGTAAAAGAGTGCTTAAAATCGAGACCCTAATTCAGAAACCCAAATCTGGGACGTTTGAAGTCCGTGCTAAAAAAACGAGTCACAGTTCACGATTTTTGAAACTTGTTTGGCGAATCATAAGGCCTGATGCTTTAGAATCGAAGAGACGGAGTGCATAAAAGAGTAAAAGAGTGCTTAAAATCGAGACCCTACTTTGGAAACCTTAATCTGGGATGTTTGAAGTACGTGCTAAAAAATGGAGTCACGGTCGATGTTTTTCGAAACTTTTGTAGCGAATCATTAGGACTGATGATTTAGAATCGAATTTTGAAGAAACGGATAGCATAAAACAGTAAAATAGTGCTTAAAATCGAGACCCTAATTCGGTAACCTTAATCTGGGACGTTTGAAGTACGTGATAAAAAAACCGAGTCACAGACGACGTTTTTAGAAAATTTTGTTGGGAATCATTAGGCCGAATGATTTAGAATAGAATTTCGAAGAAACGGAGTGCATAAAACAATTCAAGAGTGCTGAAAATCGAGACCCTAATTCGGAAACCTTAATGTTGGACGTTTGAAGTACGTGCTAAAAAACAGTGTCACGGACGACGTTTTTTGAAACTTTTGTAGGGATTCATTAGGCCGGATGTTTAGAATAGAATTTAGAAGAAACGGAGTGCATAAAAGAGTAAAAGGGTGCTTTAAATCGAGACCCTAATTCAGAAACCTTTGTCTGGGACGTTTGAAGTACGTAATAAAAACACCGAGTCACGGACGACGTTTTTTGAAACTTTTGTTGGGAATCATTAGGCCGAATGATTTAGAATAGAATTTCGAAGAAACGGAGTGCATAAAACAGAAAAAGAGTAATTAAAATCGAGAACCTAATTCAGAAACCCAAATCTGGGACGTTTGAAGTCCATGCTAAAAAACATGAGTCACGGTTCACGATTTTTGAAACTTTTGTGGGGAATCATTAGGCCTGATGATTTAGAATCGAAGAGACGGAGTGCATAAAAGAGTAAAAGAGTGCTTAAAATCGAGACCCTAATTTGGAAACCTTAATCTGGGACGTTTGAAGTACGTGCTAAAAAATGGAGTCACAGTCGATGTTTTTCGAAACTTTTGTGGCGAATCATTAGGACTGATGATTTAGAATCGAATTTTGAAGAAACGGATAGCATAAAACAGTAAAATAGTGCTTAAAATCGAGACCCTAATTCGGTAACCATAATCTGGGACGTTTGAAGTACGTGATAAAAAAACCGAGTCACAGACGACGTTTTTAGAAAATTTTGTTGGGAATCATTAGGCCGAATGATTTAGAATAGAATTTCGAAGAAACGGAGTGCATAAAACAATTCAAGAGTGCTGAAAATCGAGACCCTAATTCGGAAACCTTAATGTTGGACGTTTGAAGTACGTGCTAAAAAACAGTGTCACGGACGACGTTTTTTGAAACTTTTGTAGAGATTCATTAGGCCGGATGTTTAGAATAGAATTTAGAAGAAACGGAGTGCATAAAAGAGTAAAAGGGTGCTTTAAATCGAGACCCTAATTCAGAAACCTTTGTCTGGGACGTTTGAAGTACGTTCTAAAAACACCGAGTCACGGACGACGTTTTTTGAAACTTTTGTTGGGAATCATTAGGCCGAATGATTTAGAATAGAATTTCGAAGAAACGGAGTGCATAAAACAGAAAAAGAGTAATTAAAATCGAGAACCTAATTCTGAAACCCAAATCTGGGACGTTTGAAGTCCATGCTAATAAACATGAGTCACGGTTCACGATTTTTGAAACTTTTGTGGGGAATCATTAGGCCTGATGATTTAGAATCGAAGAGACGGAGTGCATAAAAGAGTAAAAGAGTGCTTAAAATCGAGACCCTAATTTGGAAACCTTAATCTGGGACGTTTGAAGTACGTGCTAAAAAATGGAGTCACAGTCGATGTTTTTCGAAACTTTTGTGGCGAATCATTAGGACTGATGATTTAGAATCGAATTTTGAAGAAACAGATAGCATAAAACAGTAAAATAGTGCTTAACATCGAGACCCTAATTCGGTAACCTTAATCTGGGACGTTTGAAGTACGTGCTAAAAAAACAGAGTCACGGACGACGTTTTTCGAAACCTTTTTTTGGGAATCAGTTTAGAATAGAATTTAGAAGAAACGGAGTGCATAAAACAGTAAAAGATTGCTTAAAATCGAGACCTTAATTCGGAAACCTTAATCTAGGACGTTTGAAGTACGTGCTAAAAAAATGAGTCACAGTTCATGAGTTTTGAATCTTTTGTGGCGAATCATTTGGCCTGATGATTTAGAATCGAAGAAACAAAGTGCATAAAAGAGTAAAAGAGTGCTTAAAATCGAGACCCTAATTCAGAAACCCAAATCTGGGACGTTTGAAGTCCGTGCTAAAAAAACGAGTCACAGTTCACGATTTTTGAAACTTGTTTGGCGAATCATAAGGCCTGATGCTTTAGAATCGAAGAGACGGAGTGCATAAAAGAGTAAAAGAGTGCTTAAAATCGAGACCCTACTTTGGAAACCTTAATCTGGGATGTTTGAAGTACGTGCTAAAAAATGGAGTCACGGTCGATGTTTTTCGAAACTTTTGTAGCGAATCATTAGGACTGATGATTTAGAATCGAATTTTGAAGAAACGGATAGCATAAAACAGTAAAATAGTGCTTAAAATCGAGACCCTAATTCGGTAACCTTAATCTGGGACGTTTGAAGTACGTGATAAAAAAACCGAGTCACAGACGACGTTTTTAGAAAATTTTGTTGGGAATCATTAGGCCGAATGATTTAGAATAGAATTTCGAAGAAACGGAGTGCATAAAACAATTCAAGAGTGCTGAAAATCGAGACCCTAATTCGGAAACCTTAATGTTGGACGTTTGAAGTACGTGCTAAAAAACAGTGTCACGGACGACGTTTTTTGAAACTTTTGTAGGGATTCATTAGGCCGGATGTTTAGAATAGAATTTAGAAGAAACGGAGTGCATAAACGAGTAAAAGGGTGCTTTAAATCGAGACCCTAATTCAGAAACCTTTGTCTGGGACGTTTGAAGTACGTAATAAAAACACCGAGTCACGGACGACGTTTTTTGAAACTTTTGTTGGGAATCATTAGGCCGAATGATTTAGAATAGAATTTCGAAGAAACGGAGTGCATAAAACAGAAAAAGAGTAATTAAAATCGAGAACCTAATTCAGAAACCCAAATCTGGGACGTTTGAAGTCCATGCTAAAAAACATGAGTCACGGTTCACGATTTTTGAAACTTTTGTGGGGAATCATTAGGCCTGATGATTTAGAATCGAAGAGACGGAGTGCATAAAAGAGTAAAAGAGTGCTTAAAATCGAGACCCTAATTTGGAAACCTTAATCTGGGACGTTTGAAGTACGTGCTAAAAAATGGAGTCACAGTCGATGTTTTTCGAAACTTTTGTGGCGAATCATTAGGACTGATGATTTAGAATCGAATTTTGAAGAAACGGATAGCATAAAACAGTAAAATAGTGCTTAAAATCGAGACCCTAATTCGGTAACCATAATCTGGGACGTTTGAAGTACGTGATAAAAAAACCGAGTCACAGACGACGTTTTTAGAAAATTTTGTTGGGAATCATTAGGCCAAATGATTTAGAATAGAATTTCGAAGAAACGGAGTGCATAAAACAATTCAAGAGTGCTGAAAATCGAGACCCTAATTCGGAAACCTTAATGTTGGACGTTTGAAGTACGTGCTAAAAAACAGTGTCACGGACGACGTTTTTTGAAACTTTTGTAGGGAATCATTAGGCCGGATGTTTAGAATAGAATTTAGAAGAAACGGAGTGCATAAAAGAGTAAAAGGGTGCTTTAAATCGAGACCCTAATTCATAAACCTTTGTCTGGGACGTTTGAAGTACGTTCTAAAAAAACCGAGTCACGGACGACGTTTTTCGAAACTTTTGTTGGGAATCACTAGGCCGAATGATTTAGAATATAATTTCGAAGAAACGGAGTGCATAAAACAGAAAAAGAGTAATTAAAATCGAGAACCTAATTCAGAAACCCAAATCTGGGACGTTTGAAGTCCATGCTAAAAAACATGAGTCACGGTTCACGATTTTTGAAACTTTTGTGGGGAATCATTAGGCCTGATGATTTAGAATCGAAGAGACGGAGTGCATAAAAGAGTAAAAGAGTGCTTAAAATCGAGACCCTAATTTGGAAACCTTAATCTGGGACGTTTGAAGTACGTGCTAAAAAATGGAGTCACAGTCGATGTTTTTCGAAACTTTTGTGGCGAATCATTAGGACTGATGATTTAGAATCGAATTTTGAAGAAACGGATAGCATAAAACAGTAAAATAGTGCTTAACATCGAGACCCTAATTCGGTAACCTTAATCTGGGACGTTTGAAGTACGTGCTAAAAAAACAGAGTCACGGACGACGTTTTTCGAAACCTTTTTTTGGGAATCAGTTTAGAATAGAATTTAGAAGAAACGGAGTGCATAAAACAGTAAAAGATTGCTTAAAATCGAGACCTTAATTCGGAAACCTTAATCTAGGACGTTTGAAGTACGTGCTAAAAAAATGAGTCACAGTTCATGAGTTTTGAATCTTTTGTGGCGAATCATTTGGCCTGATGATTTAGAATCGAAGAAACAAAGTGCATAAAAGAGTAAAAGAGTGCTTAAAATCGAGACCCTACTTTGGAAACCTTAATCTGGGATGTTTGAAGTACGTGCTAAAAAATGGAGTCACGGTCGATGTTTTTCGAAACTTTTGTGGCGAATCATTAGGACTGATGATTTAGAATCGAATTTTGAAGAAACGGATAGCATAAAACAGTAAAAGAGTGCTTAAAATCGAGACCCTAATTCGGTAACCTTAATCTGGGACGTTTGAAGTACGTGATAAAAAAACCGAGTCACAGACGACGTTTTTAGAAAATTTTGTTGGGAATCATTAGGCCGAATGATTTAGAATAGAATTTCGAAGAAACGGAGTGCATAAAACAATTCAAGAGTGCTGAAAATCGAGACCCTAATTCGGAAACCTTAATGTTGGACGTTTGAAGTACGTGCTAAAAAACAGTTTTACGGACGACGTTTTTTGAAACTTTTGTTGGGAATCATTAGGCCGGATGTTTAGAATAGAATTTAGAAGAAACGGAGTGCATAAAAGAGTAAAAGGGTGCTTTAAATCGAGACCCTAATTCAGAAACCTTTGTCTGGGACGTTTGAAGTACGTTCTAAAAACACCGAGTCACGGACGACGTTTTTTGAAACTTTTGTTGGGAATCATTAGGCCGAATGATTTAGAATAGAATTTCGAAGAAACGGAGTGCATAAAACAGAAAAAGAGTAATTAAAATCGAGAACCTAATTCAGAAACCCAAATCTGGGACGTTTGAAGTCCGTGCTAAAAAAACGAGTCACAGTTCACGATTTTTGAAACTTGTTTGGCGAATCATAAGGCCTGATGCTTTAGAATCGAAGAGACGGAGTGCATAAAAGAGTAAAAGAGTGCTTAAAATCGAGACCCTACTTTGGAAACCTTAATCTGGGATGTTTGAAGTACGTGCTAAAAAATGGAGTCACGGTCGGTGTTTTTCGAAACTTTTGTGGCGAATCATTAGGACTGATGATTTAGAATCGAATTTTGAAGAAACGGATAGCATAAAACAGTAAAAGAGTGCTTAAAATCGAGACCCTAATTCGGTAACCTTAATCTGGGACGTTTGAAGTACGTTCTAAAAACACCGAGTCACGGACGACGTTTTTTGAAACTTTTGTTGGGAATCATTAGGCCGAATGATTTAGAATAGAATTTCGAAGAAACGAAGTGCATAAAACAGAAAAAGAGTAATTAAAATCGAGAACCTAATTCAGAAACCCAAATCTGGGACGTTTGAAGTCCATGCTAAAAAACATGAGTCACGGTTCACGATTTTTGAAACTTTTGTGGGGAATCATTAGGCCTGATGATTTAGAATCGAAGAGACGGAGTGCATAAAAGAGTAAAAGAGTGCTTAAAATCGAGACCCTAATTTGGAAACCTTAATCTGGGACGTTTGAAGTACGTGCTAAAAAATGGAGTCACAGTCGATGTTTTTCGAAACTTTTGTGGCGAATCATTAGGACTGATGATTTAGAATCGAATTTTGAAGAAACGGATAGCATAAAACAGTAAAATAGTGCTTAACATCGAGACCCTAATTCGGTAACCTTAATCTGGGACGTTTGAAGTACGTGCTAAAAAAACAGAGTCACGGACGACGTTTTTCGAAACCTTTTTTTGGGAATCATTAGGCCGAATGATTTAGAATAGAATTTCGAAGAAACGGAGTGCATAAAACAATTCAAGAGTGCTGAAAATCGAGACCCTAATTCGGAAACCTTAATGTTGGACGTTTGAAATACGTGCTAAAAAACAGTTTTACGGACGACGTTTTTTGAAACTTTTGTTGGGAATCATTAGGCCGGATGTTTAGAATAGAATTTAGAAGAAACGGAGTGCATAAAAGAGTAAAAGGGTGCTTTAAATCGAGACCCTAATTCAGAAACCTTTGTCTGGGACGTTTGAAGTACGTTCTAAAAACACCGAGTCACGGACGACGTTTTTTGAAACTTTTGTTGGGAATCATTAGGCCGAATGATTTAGAATAGAATTTCGAAGAAACGGAGTGCATAAAACAGAAAAAGAGTAATTAAAATCGAGAACCTAATTCAGAAACCCAAATCTGGGACGTTTGAAGTCCATGCTAAAAAACATGAGTCACGGTTCACGATTATTGAAACTTTTGTGGGGAATCATTAGGCCTGATGATTTAGAATCGAAGAGACGGAGTGCATAAAAGAGTAAAAGAGTGCTTAAAATCGAGACCCTAATTTGGAAACCTTAATCTGGGACGTTTGAAGTACGTGCTAAAAAATGGAGTCACAGTCGATGTTTTTCGAAACTTTTGTGGCGAATCATTAGGACTGATGATTTAGAATCGAATTTTGAAGAAACGGATAGCATAAAACAGTAAAATAGTGCTTAACATCGAGACCCTAATTCGGTAACCATAATCTGGGACGTTTGAAGTACGTGATAAAAAAACCGAGTCACAGACGACGTTTTTAGAAAATTTTGTTGGGAATCATTAGGCCGAATGATTTAGAATAGAATTTCGAAGAAACGGAGTGCATAAAACAATTCAAGAGTGCTGAAAATCGAGACCCTAATTCGGAAACCTGAATGTTGGACGTTTGAAGTACATGCTAAAAAACAGTGTCACGGACGACGTTTTTTGAAACTTTTGTAGGGAATCATTAGGCCGGATGTTTAGAATAGAATTTAGAAGAAACGGAGTGCATAAAAGAGTAAAAGGGTGCTTTAAATCGAGACCCTAATTCAGAAACCTTTGTCTGGGACGTTTGAAGTACGTTCTAAAAAAACCGAGTCACGGACGACGTTTTTCGAAACTTTTGTTGGGAATCATTAGGCCGAATGATTTAGAATAGAATTTCGAAGAAACGGAGTGCATAAAACAGAAAAAGAGTAATTAAAATCGAGAACCTAATTCAGAAACCCAAATCTGGGACGTTTGAAGTCCATGCTAAAAAATATGAGTCACGGTTCACGATTTTTGAAACTTTTGTGGGGAATCATTAGGCCTGATGATTTAGAATCGAAGAGACGCAGTGCATAAAAGAGTAAAAGAGTGCTTAAAATCGAGACCCTAATTTGGAAACCTTAATCTGGGACGTTTGAAGTACGTGCTAAAAAATGGAGTCACAGTCGATGTTTTTCGAAACTTTTGTGGCGAATCATTAGGACTGATGATTTAGAATCGAATTTTGAAGAAACGGATAGCATAAAACAGTAAAATAGTGCTTAACATCGAGACCCTAATTCGGTAACCATAATCTGGGACGTTTGAAGTACGTGATAAAAAAACCGAGTCACAGACGACGTTTTTAGAAAATTTTGTTGGGAATCATTAGGCCGAATGATTTAGAATAGAATTTCGAAGAAACGGAGTGCATAAAACAATTCAAGAGTGCTGAAAATCGAGACCCTAATTCGGAAACCTTAATGTTGGACGTTTGAAGTACGTGCTAAAAAACAGTGTCACGGACGACGTTTTTTGAAACTTTTGTAGGGAATCATTAGGCCGGATGTTTAGAATAGAATTTAGAAGAAACGGAGTGCATAAAAGAGTAAAAGGGTGCTTTAAATCGAGACCCTAATTCAGAAACCTTTGTCTGGGACGTTTGAAGTACGTTCTAAAAAAACCGAGTCACGGACGACGTTTTTCGAAACTTTTGTTGGGAATCATTAGGCCGAATGATTTAGAATAGAATTTCGAAGAAACGGAGTGCATAAAACAGAAAAAGAGTAATTAAAATCGAGAACCTAATTCAGAAACCCAAATCTGGGACGTTTGAAGTCCATGCTAAAAAACATGAGTCACGGTTCACGATTTTTGAAACTTTTGTGGGGAATCATTAGGCCTGATGATTTAGAATCGAAGAGACGGAGTGCATAAAAGAGTAAAAGAGTGCTTAAAATCGAGACCCTAATTTGGAAACCTTAATCTGGGACGTTTGAAGTACGTGCTAAAAAATGGAGTCACAGTCGATGTTTTTCGAAACTTTTGTGGCGAATCATTAGGACTGATGATTTAGAATCGAATTTTGAAGAAACGGATAGCATAAAACAGTAAAATAGTGCTTAACATCGAGACCCTAATTCGGTAACCATAATCTGGGACGTTTGAAGTACGTGATAAAAAAACCGAGTCACAGACGACGTTTTTAGAAAATTTTGTTGGGAATCATTAGGCCGAATGATTTAGAATAGAATTTCGAAGAAACGGAGTGCATAAAACAATTCAAGAGTGCTGAAAATCGAGACCCTAATTCGGAAACCTGAATGTTGGACGTTTGAAGTACATGCTAAAAAACAGTGTCACGGACGACGTTTTTTGAAACTTTTGTAGGGAATCATTAGGCCGGATGTTTAGAATAGAATTTAGAAGAAACGGAGTGCATAAAAGAGTAAAAGGGTGCTTTAAATCGAGACCCTAATTCAGAAACCTTTGTCTGGGACGTTTGAAGTACGTTCTAAAAAAACCGAGTCACGGACGACGTTTTTCGAAACTTTTGTTGGGAATCATTAGGCCGAATGATTTAGAATAGAATTTCGAAGAAACGGAGTGCATAAAACAGAAAAAGAGTAATTAAAATCGAGAACCTAATTCAGAAACCCAAATCTGGGACGTTTGAAGTCCATGCTAAAAAATATGAGTCACGGTTCACGATTTTTGAAACTTTTGTGGGGAATCATTAGGCCTGATGATTTAGAATCGAAGAGACGCAGTGCATAAAAGAGTAAAAGAGTGCTTAAAATCGAGACCCTAATTTGGAAACCTTAATCTGGGACGTTTGAAGTACGTGCTAAAAAATGGAGTCACAGTCGATGTTTTTCGAAACTTTTGTGGCGAATCATTAGGACTGATGATTTAGAATCGAATTTTGAAGAAACGGATAGCATAAAACAGTAAAATAGTGCTTAACATCGAGACCCTAATTCGGTAACCATAATCTGGGACGTTTGAAGTACGTGATAAAAAAACCGAGTCACAGACGACGTTTTTAGAAAATTTTGTTGGGAATCATTAGGCCGAATGATTTAGAATAGAATTTCGAAGAAACGGAGTGCATAAAACAATTCAAGAGTGCTGAAAATCGAGACCCTAATTCGGAAACCTTAATGTTGGACGTTTGAAGTACGTGCTAAAAAACAGTGTCACGGACGACGTTTTTTGAAACTTTTGTAGGGAATCATTAGGCCGGATGTTTAGAATAGAATTTAGAAGAAACGGAGTGCATAAAAGAGTAAAAGGGTGCTTTAAATCGAGACCCTAATTCAGAAACCTTTGTCTGGGACGTTTGAAGTACGTTCTAAAAAAACCGAGTCACGGACGACGTTTTTCGAAACTTTTGTTGGGAATCATTAGGCCGAATGATTTAGAATAGAATTTCGAAGAAACGGAGTGCATAAAACAGAAAAAGAGTAATTAAAATCGAGAACCTAATTCAGAAACCCAAATCTGGGACGTTTGAAGTCCATGCTAAAAAACATGAGTCACGGTTCACGATTTTTGAAACTTTTGTGGGGAATCATTAGGCCTGATGATTTAGAATCGAAGAGACGGAGTGCATAAAAGAATAAAAGAGTGCTTAAAATCGAGACCCTAATTTGGAAACCTTAATCTGGGACGTTTGAAGTACGTGCTAAAAAATGGAGTCACAGTCGATGTTTTTCGAAACTTTTGTGGCGAATCATTAGGACTGATGATTTAGAATCGAATTTTGAAGAAACGGATAGCATAAAACAGTAAAATAGTGCTTAACATCGAGACCCTAATTGGGTAACCTTAATCTGGGACGTTTGAAGTACGTGCTAAAAAAACAGAGTCACGGACGACGTTTTTCGAAACCTTTTTTTGGGAATCAGTTTAGAATAGAATTTAGAAGAAACGGAGTGCATAAAACAGTAAAAGATTGCTTAAAATCGAGACCTTAATTCGGAAACCTTAATCTAGGACGTTTGAAGTACGTGCTAAAAAAATGAGTCACAGTTCATGAGTTTTGAATCTTTTGTGGCGAATCATTTGGCCTGATGATTTAGAATCGAAGAAACAAAGTGCATAAAAGAGTAAAAGAGTGCTTAAAATCGAGACCCTAATTCAGAAACCCAAATCTGGGACGTTTGAAGTCCGTGCTAAAAAAACGAGTCACAGTTCACGATTTTTGAAACTCGTTTGGCGAATCATAAGGCCTGATGCTTTAGAATCGAAGAGACGGAGTGCATAAAAGAGTAAAAGAGTGCTTAAAATCGAGACCCTACTTTGGAAACCTTAATCTGGGATGTTTGAAGTACGTGCTAAAAAATGGAGTCACGGTCGATGTTTTTCGAAACTTTTGTGGCGAATCATTAGGACTGATGATTTAGAATCGAATTTTGAAGAAACGGATAGCATAAAACAGTAAAAGAGTGCTTAAAATCGAGACCCTAATTCGGTAACCTTAATCTGGGACGTTTGAAGTACGTGATAAAAAAACCGAGTCACAGACGACGTTTTTAGAAAATTTTGTTGGGAATCATTAGGCCGAATGATTTAGAATAGAATTTCGAAGAAACGGAGTGCATAAAACAATTCAAGAGTGCTGAAAATCGAGACCCTAATTCGGAAACCTTAATGTTGGACGTTTGAAGTACGTGCTAAAAAACAGTGTCACGGACGACGTTTTTTGAAACTTTTGTAGGGAATCATTAGGCCGGATGTTTAGAATAGAATTTAGAAGAAACGGAGTGCATAAAAGAGTAAAAGGGTGCTTTAAATCGAGACCCTAATTCAGAAACCTTTGTCTGGGACGTTTGAAGTACGTTCTAAAAAAACCGAGTCACGGACGACGTTTTTCGAAACTTTTGTTGGGAATCATTAGGCCGAATGATTTAGAATAGAATTTCGAAGAAACGGAGTGCATAAAACAGAAAAAGAGTAATTAAAATCGAGAACCTAATTCAGAAACCCAAATCTAGGACGTTTGAAGTCCATGCTAAAAAATATGAGTCACGGTTCACGATTTTTGAAACTTTTGTGGGTAATCATTAGGCCTGATGATTTAGAATCGAAGAGACGCAGTGCATAAAAGAGTAAAAGAGTGCTTAAAATCGAGACCCTAATTTGGAAACCTTAATCTGGGACGTTTGAAGTACGTGCTAAAAAATGGAGTCACAGTCGATGTTTTTCGAAACTTTTGTGGCGAATCATTAGGACTGATGATTTAGAATCGAATTTTGAAGAAACGGATAGCATAAAACAGTAAAATAGTGCTTAACATCGAGACCCTAATTGGGTAACCTTAATCTGGGACGTTTGAAGTACGTGCTAAAAAAACAGAGTCACGGACGACGTTTTTCGAAACCTTTTTTTGGGAATCAGTTTAGAATAGAATTTAGAAGAAACGGAGTGCATAAAACAGTAAAAGATTGCTTAAAATCGAGACCTTAATTCGGAAACCTTAATCTAGGACGTTTGAAGTACGTGCTAAAAAAATGAGTCACAGTTCATGAGTTTTGAATCTTTTGTGGCGAATCATTTGGCCTGATGATTTAGAATCGAAGAAACAAAGTGCATAAAAGAGTAAAAGAGTGCTTAAAATCGAGACCCTAATTCAGAAACCCAAATCTGGGACGTTTGAAGTCCGTGCTAAAAAAACGAGTCACAGTTCACGATTTTTGAAACTCGTTTGGCGAATCATAAGGCCTGATGCTTTAGAATCGAAGAGACGGAGTGCATAAAAGAGTAAAAGAGTGCTTAAAATCGAGACCCTACTTTGGAAACCTTAATCTGGGATGTTTGAAGTACGTGCTAAAAAATGGAGTCACGGTCGATGTTTTTCGAAACTTTTGTGGCGAATCATTAGGACTGATGATTTAGAATCGAATTTTGAAGAAACGGATAGCATAAAACAGTAAAAGAGTGCTTAAAATCGAGACCCTAATTCGGTAACCTTAATCTGGGACGTTTGAAGTACGTGATAAAAAAACCGAGTCACAGACGACGTTTTTAGAAAATTTTGTTGGGAATCATTAGGCCGAATGATTTAGAATAGAATTTCGAAGAAACGGAGTGCATAAAACAATTCAAGAGTGCTGAAAATCGAGACCCTAATTCGGAAACCTTAATGTTGGACGTTTGAAGTACGTGCTAAAAAACAGTGTCACGGACGACGTTTTTTGAAACTTTTGTAGGGAATCATTAGGCCGGATGTTTAGAATAGAATTTAGAAGAAACGGAGTGCATAAAAGAGTAAAAGGGTGCTTTAAATCGAGACCCTAATTCAGAAACCTTTGTCTGGGACGTTTGAAGTACGTTCTAAAAAAACCGAGTCACGGACGACGTTTTTCGAAACTTTTGTTGGGAATCATTAGGCCGAATGATTTAGAATAGAATTTCGAAGAAACGGAGTGCATAAAACAGAAAAAGAGTAATTAAAATCGAGAACCTAATTCAGAAACCCAAATCTAGGACGTTTGAAGTCCATGCTAAAAAATATGAGTCACGGTTCACGATTTTTGAAACTTTTGTGGGTAATCATTAGGCCTGATGATTTAGAATCGAAGAGACGCAGTGCATAAAAGAGTAAAAGAGTGCTTAAAATCGAGACCCTAATTTGGAAACCTTAATCTGGGACGTTTGAAGTACGTGCTAAAAAATGGAGTCACAGTCGATGTTTTTCGAAACTTTTGTGGCGAATCATTAGGACTGATGATTTAGAATCGAATTTTGAAGAAACGGATAGCATAAAACAGTAAAATAGTGCTTAACATCGAGACCCTAATTCGGTAACCATAATCTGGGACGTTTGAAGTACGTGATAAAAAAACCGAGTCACAGACGACGTTTTTAGAAAATTGTGTTGGGAATCATTAGGCCGAATGATTTAGAATAGAATTTCGAAGAAACGGAGTGCATAAAACAATTCAAGAGTGCTGAAAATCGAGACCCTAATTCGGAAACCTTAATGTTGGACGTTTGAAGTACGTGCTAAAAAACAGTGTCACGGACGACGTTTTTTGAAACTTTTGTAGGGAATCATTAGGCCGGATGTTTAGAATAGAATTTAGAAGAAACGGAGTGCATAAAAGAGTAAAAGGGTGCTTTAAATCGAGACCCTAATTCAGAAACCTTTGTCTGGGACGTTTGAAGTACGTTCTAAAAAAACCGAGTCACGGACGACGTTTTTTGAAACTTTTGTTGGGAATCATTAGGCCGAATGATTTAGAATAGAATTTCGAAGAAACGGAGTGCATAAAACAGAAAAAGAGTAATTAAAATCGAGAACCTAATTCAGAAACCCAAATCTGGGACGTTTGAAGTCCATGCTAAAAAACATGAGTCACGGTTCACGATTTTTGAAACTTTTGTGGGGAATCATTAGGCCTGATGATTTAGAATCGAAGAGACGGAGTGCATAAAAGAGTAAAAGAGTGCTTAAAATCGAGACCCTAATTTGGAAACCTTAATCTGGGACGTTTGAAGTACGTGCTAAAAAATGGAGTCACAGTCGATGTTTTTCGAAACTTTTGTGGCGAATCATTAGGACTGATGATTTAGAATCGAATTTTGAAGAAACGGATAGCATAAAACAGTAAAATAGTGCTTAACATCGAGACCCTAATTCGGTAACCATAATCTGGGACGTTTGAAGTACGTGATAAAAAAACCGAGTCACAGACGACGTTTTTAGAAAATTTTGTTGGGAATCATTAGGCCGAATGATTTAGAATAGAATTTCGAAGAAACGGAGTGCATAAAACAATTCAAGAGTGCTGAAAATCGAGACCCTAATTCGGAAACCTTAATGTTGGACGTTTGAAGTACGTGCTAAAAAACAGTGTCACGGACGACGTTTTTTGAAACTTTTGTAGGGAATCATTAGGCCGGATGTTTAGAATAGAATTTAGAAGAAACGGAGTGCATAAAAGAGTAAAAGGGTGCTTTAAATCGAGACCCTAATTCAGAAACCTTTGTCTGGGACGTTTGAAGTACGTTCTAAAAAAACCGAGTCACGGACGACGTTTTTCGAAACTTTTGTTGGGAATCATTAGGCCGAATGATTTAGAATAGAATTTCGAAGAAACGGAGTGCATAAAACAGAAAAAGAGTAATTAAAATCGAGAACCTAATTCAGAAACCCAAATCTGGGACGTTTGAAGTCCATGCTAAAAAACATGAGTCACGGTTCACGATTTTTGAAACTTTTGTGGGGAATCATTAGGCCTGATGATTTAGAATCGAAGAGACGGAGTGCATAAAAGAGTAAAAGAGTGCTTAAAATCGAGACCCTAATTTGGAAACCTTAATCTGGGACGTTTGAAGTACGTGCTAAAAAATGGAGTCACAGTCGATGTTTTTCGAAACTTTTGTGGCGAATCATTAGGACTGATGATTTAGAATCGAATTTTGAAGAAACGGATAGCATAAAACAGTAAAATAGTGCTTAACATCGAGACCCTAATTCGGTAACCATAATCTGGGACGTTTGAAGTACGTGATAAAAAAACCGAGTCACAGACGACGTTTTTAGAAAATTTTGTTGGGAATCATTAGGCCGAATGATTTAGAATAGAATTTCGAAGAAACGGAGTGCATAAAACAATTCAAGAGTGCTGAAAATCGAGACCCTAATTCGGAAACCTTAATGTTGGACGTTTGAAGTACGTGCTAAAAAACAGTGTCACGGACGACGTTTTTTGAAACTTTTGTAGGGAATCATTAGGCCGGATGTTTAGAATAGAATTTAGAAGAAACGGAGTGCATAAAAGAGTAAAAGGGTGCTTTAAATCGAGACCCTAATTCAGAAACCTTTGTCTGGGACGTTTGAAGTACGTTCTAAAAAAACCGAGTCACGGACGACGTTTTTCGAAACTTTTGTTGGGAATCATTAGGCCGAATGATTTAGAATAGAATTTCGAAGAAACGGAGTGCATAAAACAGAAAAAGAGTAATTAAAATCGAGAACCTAATTCAGAAACCCAAATCTGGGACGTTTGAAGTCCATGCTAAAAAACATGAGTCACGGTTCACGATTTTTGAAACTTTTGTGGGGAATCATTAGGCCTGATGATTTAGAATCGAAGAGACGGAGTGCATAAAAGAATAAAAGAGTGCTTAAAATCGAGACCCTAATTTGGAAACCTTAATCTGGGACGTTTGAAGTACGTGCTAAAAAATGGAGTCACAGTCGATGTTTTTCGAAACTTTTGTGGCGAATCATTAGGACTGATGATTTAGAATCGAATTTTGAAGAAACGGATAGCATAAAACAGTAAAATAGTGCTTAACATCGAGACCCTAATTGGGTAACCTTAATCTGGGACGTTTGAAGTACGTGCTAAAAAAACAGAGTCACGGACGACGTTTTTCGAAACCTTTTTTTGGGAATCAGTTTAGAATAGAATTTAGAAGAAACGGAGTGCATAAAACAGTAAAAGATTGCTTAAAATCGAGACCTTAATTCGGAAACCTTAATCTAGGACGTTTGAAGTACGTGCTAAAAAAATGAGTCACAGTTCATGAGTTTTGAATCTTTTGTGGCGAATCATTTGGCCTGATGATTTAGAATCGAAGAAACAAAGTGCATAAAAGAGTAAAAGAGTGCTTAAAATCGAGACCCTAATTCAGAAACCCAAATCTGGGACGTTTGAAGTCCGTGCTAAAAAAACGAGTCACAGTTCACGATTTTTGAAACTCGTTTGGCGAATCATAAGGCCTGATGCTTTAGAATCGAAGAGACGGAGTGCATAAAAGAGTAAAAGAGTGCTTAAAATCGAGACCCTACTTTGGAAACCTTAATCTGGGATGTTTGAAGTACGTGCTAAAAAATGGAGTCACGGTCGATGTTTTTCGAAACTTTTGTGGCGAATCATTAGGACTGATGATTTAGAATCGAATTTTGAAGAAACGGATAGCATAAAACAGTAAAAGAGTGCTTAAAATCGAGACCCTAATTCGGTAACCTTAATCTGGGACGTTTGAAGTACGTGATAAAAAAACCGAGTCACAGACGACGTTTTTAGAAAATTTTGTTGAGAATCATTAGGCCGAATGATTTAGAATAGAATTTCGAAGAAACGGAGTGCATAAAACAATTCAAGAGTGCTGAAAATCGAGACCCTAATTCGAAAACCTTAATGTTGGACGTTTGAAGTACGTGCTAAAAAACAGTTTTACGGACGACGTTTTTGGAAACTTTTGTTGGGAATCATTAGGCCGGATGTTTAGAATAGAATTTAGAAGAAACGGAGTGCATAAAAGAGTAAAAGGGTGCTTTAAATCGAGACCCTAATTCAGAAACCTTTGTCTGGGACGTTTGAAGTACGTTCTAAAAACACCGAGTCACGGACGACGTTTTTTGAAACTTTTGTTGGGAATCATTAGGCCGAATGATTTAGAATAGAATTTCGAAGAAACGGAGTGCATAAAACAGAAAAAGAGTAATTAAAATCGAGAACCTAATTCAGAAACCCAAATCTGGGACGTTTGAAGTCCATGCTAAAAAACATGAGTCACGGTTCACGATTTTTGAAACTTTTGTGGGGAATCATTAGGCCTGATGATTTAGAATCGAAGAGACGGAGTGCATAAAAGAGTAAAAGAGTGCTTAAAATCGAGACCCTAATTTGGAAACCTTAATCTGGGACGTTTGAAGTACGTGCTAAAAAATGGAGTCACAGTCGATGTTTTTCGAAACTTTTGTGGCGAATCATTAGGACTGATGATTTAGAATCGAATTTTGAAGAAACGGATAGCATAAAACAGTAAAATAGTGCTTAACATCGAGACCCTAATTCGGTAACCATAATCTGGGACGTTTGAAGTACGTGATAAAAAAACCGAGTCACAGACGACGTTTTTAGAAAATTTTGTTGGGAATCATTAGGCCGAATGATTTAGAATAGAATTTCGAAGAAACGGAGTGCATAAAACAATTCAAGAGTGCTGAAAATCGAGACCCTAATTCGGAAACCTTAATGTTGGACGTTTGAAGTACGTGCTAAAAAACAGTGTCACGGACGACGTTTTTTGAAACTTTTGTAGGGAATCATTAGGCCGGATGTTTAGAATAGAATTTAGAAGAAACGGAGTGCATAAAAGAGTAAAAGGGTGCTTTAAATCGAGACCCTAATTCAGAAACCTTTGTCTGGGACGTTTGAAGTACGTTCTAAAAAAACCGAGTCACGGACGACGTTTTTCGAAACTTTTGTTGGGAATCATTAGGCCGAATGATTTAGAATAGAATTTCGAAGAAACGGAGTGCATAAAACAGAAAAAGAGTAATTAAAATCGAGAACCTAATTCAGAAACCCAAATCTAGGACGTTTGAAGTCCATGCTAAAAAATATGAGTCACGGTTCACGATTTTTGAAACTTTTGTGGGTAATCATTAGGCCTGATGATTTAGAATCGAAGAGACGCAGTGCATAAAAGAGTAAAAGAGTGCTTAAAATCGAGACCCTACTTTGGAAACCTTAATCTGGGACGTTTGAAGTACGTGCTAAAAAATGGAGTCACGGTCGATGTTTTTCGAAACTTTTGTGGCGAATCATTAGGACTGATGATTTAGAATCGAATTTTGAAGAAACGGATAGCATAAAACAGTAAAATAGTGCTTAAAATCGAGACCCTAATTCGGTAACCATAATCTGGGACGTTTGAAGTACGTGATAAAAAAACCGAGTCACAGACGACGTTTTTAGAAAATTTTGTTGGGAATCATTAGGCCGAATGATTTAGAATAGAATTTCGAAGGAACGGAGTGCATAAAACAATTCAAGAGTGCTGAAAATCGAGACCCTAATTCGGAAACCTTAATGTTGGACGTTTGAAGTACGTGCTAAAAAACAGTGTCACGGACGACGTTTTTTGAAACTTTTGTAGGGAATCATTAGGCCGGATGTTTAGAATAGAATTTAGAAGAAACGGAGTGCATAAAAGAGTAAAAGGGTGCTTTAAATCGAGACCCTAATTCAGAAACCTTTGTCTGGGACGTTTGAAGTACGTTCTAAAAAAACCGAGTCACGGACGACGTTTTTCGAAACTTTTGTTGGGAATCATTAGGCCGAATGATTTAGAATAGAATTTCGAAGAAACGAAGTGCATAAAACAGAAAAAGAGTAATTAAAATCGAGAACCTAATTCAGAAACCCAAATCTGGGACGTTTGAAGTCCATGCTAAAAAACATGAGTCACGGTTCACGATTTTTGAAACTTTTGTGGGGAATCATTAGGCCTGATGATTTAGAATCGAAGAGACAGAGTGCATAAAAGAGTAAAAGAGTGCTTAAAATCGAGACCCTAATTTGGAAACCTTAATCTGGGACGTTTGAAGTACGTGCTAAAAAATGGAGTCACAGTCGATGTTTTTCGAAACTTTTGTGGCGAATCATTAGGACTGATGATTTAGAATCGAATTTTGAAGAAACGGATAGCATAAAACAGTAAAATAGTGCTTAACATCGAGACCCTAATTCGGTAACCTTAATCTGGGACGTTTGAAGTACGTGCTAAAAAAACAGAGTCACGGACGACGTTTTTCGAAACCTTTTTTTGGGAATCAGTTTAGAATAGAATTTAGAAGAAACGGAGTGCATAAAACAGTAAAAGATTGCTTAAAATCGAGACCTTAATTCGGAAAACTTAATCTAGGACGTTTGAAGTACGTGCTAAAAAAATGAGTCACAGTTCATGAGTTTTGAATCTTTTGTGGCGAATCATTTGGCCTGATGATTTAGCATCGAAGAAACAAAGTGCATAAAAGAGTAAAAGAGTGCTTAAAATCGAGACCCTAATTCAGAAACCCAAATCTGGGACGTTTGAAGTCCGTGCTAAAAAAACGAGTCACAGTTCACGATTTTTGAAACTTGTTTGGCGAATCATAAGGCCTGATGCTTTAGAATCAAAGAGACGGAGTGCATAAAAGAGTAAAAGAGTGCTTAAAATCGAGACCCTACTTTGGAAACCTTAATCTGGGATGTTTGAAGTACGTGCTAAAAAATGGAGTCACGGTCGATGTTTTTCGAAACTTTTGTGGCGAATCATTAGGACTGATGATTTAGAATCGAATTTTGAAGAAACGGATAGCATAAAACAGTAAAAGAGTGCTTAAAATCGAGACCCTAATTCGGTAACCTTAATCTGGGACGTTTGAAGTACGTGATAAAAAAACCGAGTCACAGACGACGTTTTTAGAAAATTTTGTTGGGAATCATTAGGCCGAATGATTTAGAATAGAATTTCGAAGAAACGGAGTGCATAAAACAATTCAAGAGTGCTGAAAATCGAGACCCTAATTCGGAAACCTTAATGTTGGACGTTTGAAGTACGTGCTAAAAAACAGTTTTACGGACGACGTTTTTTGAATCTTTTGTTGGGAATCATTAGGCCGGATGTTTAGAATAGAATTTAGAAGAAACGGAGTGCATAAAAGAGTAAAAGGGTGCTTTAAATCGAGACCCTAATTCAGAAACCTTTGTTTGGGACGTTTGAAGTACGTTCTAAAAACACCGAGTCACGGACGACGTTTTTTGAAACTTTTGTTGGGAATCATTAGGCCGAATGATTTAGAATAGAATTTCGAAGAAACGGAGTGCATAAAACAGAAAAAGAGTAATTAAAATCGAGAACCTAATTCAGAAACCCAAATCTGGGACGTTTGAAGTCCATGCTAAAAAACATGAGTCACGGTTCACGATTTTTGAAACTTTTGTGGGGAATCATTAGGCCTGATGATTTAGAATCGAAGAGACGGAGTGCATAAAAGAGTAAAAGAGTGCTTAAAATCGAGACCCTACTTTGCAAACCTTAATCTGGGACGTTTGAAGTACGTGCTAAAAAATGGAGTCACGGTCGATGTTTTTCGAAACTTTTGTGGCGAATCATTAGGACTGATGATTTAGAATCGAATTTTGAAGAAACGGATAGCATAAAACAGTAAAAGAGTGCTTAAAATCGAGACCCTAATTCGGTAACCTTAATCTGGGACGTTTGAAGTACGTGATAAAAAAACCGAGTCACAGACGACGTTTTTAGAAAATTTTGTTGGGAATCATTAGGCCGAATGATTTAGAATAGAATTTCGAAGAAACGGAGTGCATAAAACAATTCAAGAGTGCTGAAAATCGAGACCCTAATTCGGAAACCTTAATGTTGGACGTTTGAAGTACGTGCTAAAAAACAGTTTTACGGACGACGTTTTTTGAATCTTTTGTTGGGAATCATTAGGCCGGATGTTTAGAATAGAATTTAGAAGAAACGGAGTGCATAAAAGAGTAAAAGGGTGCTTTAAATCGAGACCCTAATTCAGAAACCTTTGTTTGGGACGTTTGAAGTACGTTCTAAAAACACCGAGTCACGGACGACGTTTTTTGAAACTTTTGTTGGGAATCATTAGGCCGAATGATTTAGAATAGAATTTCGAAGAAACGGAGTGCATAAAACAGAAAAAGAGTAATTAAAATCGAGAACCTAATTCAGAAACCCAAATCTGGGACGTTTGAAGTCCATGCTAAAAAACATGAGTCACGGTTCACGATTTTTGAAACTTTTGTGGGGAATCATTAGGCCTGATGATTTAGAATCGAAGAGACGGAGTGCATAAAAGAGTAAAAGAGTGCTTAAAATCGAGACCCTACTTTGGAAACCTTAATCTGGGACGTTTGAAGTACGTGCTAAAAAATGGAGTCACGGTCGATGTTTTTCGAAACTTTTGTGGCGAATCATTAGGACTGATGATTTAGAATCGAATTTTGAAGAAACGGATAGCATAAAACAGTAAAATAGTGCTTAAAATCGAGACCCTAATTCGGTAACCATAATCTGGGACGTTTGAAGTACGTGATAAAAAAACCGAGTCACAGACGACGTTTTTAGAAAATTTTGTTGGGAATCATTAGGCCGATTGATTTAGAATAGAATTTCGAAGGAACGGAGTGCATAAAACAATTCAAGAGTGCTGAAAATCGAGACCCTAATTCGGAAACCTTAATGTTGGACGTTTGAAGTACGTGCTAAAAAACAGTGTCACGGACGACGTTTTTTGAAACTTTTGTAGGGAATCATTAGGCCGGATGTTTAGAATAGAATTTAGAAGAAACGGAGTGCATAAAAGAGTAAAAGGGTGCTTTAAATCGAGACCCTAATTCAGAAACCTTTGTCTGGGACGTTTGAAGTACGTTCTAAAAAAACCGAGTCACGGACGACGTTTTTCGAAACTTTTGTTGGGAATCATTAGGCCGAATGATTTAGAATAGAATTTCGAAGAAACGAAGTGCATAAAACAGAAAAAGAGTAATTAAAATCGAGAACCTAATTCAGAAACCCAAATCTGGGACGTTTGAAGTCCATGCTAAAAAACATGAGTCACGGTTCACGATTTTTGAAACTTTTGTGGGGAATCATTAGGCCTGATGATTTAGAATCGAAGAGACGGAGTGCATAAAAGAGTAAAAGAGTGCTTAAAATCGAGACCCTACTTTGGAAACCTTAATCTGGGACGTTTGAAGTACGTGCTAAAAAATGGAGTCACGGTCGATGTTTTTCGAAACTTTTGTGGCGAATCATTAGGACTGATGATTTAGAATCGAATTTTGAAGAAACGGATAGCATAAAACAGTAAAATAGTGCTTAAAATCGAGACCCTAATTCGGTAACCATAATCTGGGACGTTTGAAGTACGTGATAAAAAAACCGAGTCACAGACGACGTTTTTAGAAAATTTTGTTGGGAATCATTAGGCCGAATGATTTAGAATAGAATTTCGAAGGAACGGAGTGCATAAAACAATTCAAGAGTGCTGAAAATCGAGACCCTAATTCGGAAACCTTAATGTTGGACGTTTGAAGTACGTGCTAAAAAACAGTGTCACGGACGACGTTTTTTGAAACTTTTGTAGGGAATCATTAGGCCGGATGTTTAGAATAGAATTTAGAAGAAACGGAGTGCATAAAAGAGTAAAAGGGTGCTTTAAATCGAGACCCTAATTCAGAAACCTTTGTCTGGGACGTTTGAAGTACGTTCTAAAAAAACCGAGTCACGGACGACGTTTTTCGAAACTTTTGTTGGGAATCATTAGGCCGAATGATTTAGAATAGAATTTCGAAGAAACGAAGTGCATAAAACAGAAAAAGAGTAATTAAAATCGAGAACCTAATTCAGAAACCAAAATCTGGGACGTTTGAAGTCCATGCTAAAAAACATGAGTCACGGTTCACGATTTTTGAAACTTTTGTGGGGAATCATTAGGCCTGATGATTTAGAATCGAAGAGACGGAGTGCATAAAAGAGTAAAAGAGTGCTTAAAATCGAGACCCTAATTTGGAAACCTTAATCTGGGACGTTTGAAGTACGTGCTAAAAAATGGAGTCACAGTCGATGTTTTTCGAAACTTTTGTGGCGAATCATTAGGACTGATGATTTAGAATCGAATTTTGAAGAAACGGATAGCATAAAACAGTAAAATAGTGCTTAACATCGAGACCCTAATTCGGTAACCTTAATCTGGGACGTTTGAAGTACGTGCTAAAAAAACAGAGTCACGGACGACGTTTTTCGAAACCTTTTTTTGGGAATCAGTTTAGAATAGAATTTAGAAGAAACGGAGTGCATAAAACAGTAAAAGATTGCTTAAAATCGAGACCTTAATTTGGAAACCTTAATCTAGGACGTTTGAAGTACGTGCTAAAAAAATGAGTCACAGTTCATGAGTTTTGAATCTTTTGTGGCGAATCATTTGGCCTGATGATTTAGAATCGAAGAAACAAAGTGCATAAAAGAGTAAAAGAGTGCTTAAAATCGAGACCCTAATTCAGAAACCCAAATCTGGGACGTTTGAAGTCCGTGCTAAAAAAACGAGTCACAGTTCACGATTTTTGAAACTTGTTTGGCGAATCATTAGGCCTGATGATTTAGAATCGAAGAGACGGAGTGCATAAAAGAGTAAAAGAGTGCTTAAAATCGAGACCCTACTTTGGAAACCTTAATCTGGGATGTTTGAAGTACGTGCTAAAAAATGGAGTCACGGTCGATGTTTTTCGAAACTTTTGTGGCGAATCATTAGGACTGATGATTTAGAATCGAATTTTGAAGAAACGGATAGCATAAAACAGTAAAATAGTGCTTAACATCGAGACCCTAATTCGGTAACCTTAATCTGGGACGTTTGAAGTACGTGCTAAAAAAACAGAGTCACGGACGACGTTTTTCGAAACCTTTTTTTGGGAATCAGTTTAGAATAGAATTTAGAAGAAACGGAGTGCATAAAACAGTAAAAGATTGCTTAAAATCGAGACCTTAATTCGGAAACCTTAATCTAGGACGTTTGAAGTACGTGCTAAAAAAATGAGTCACAGTTCATGAGTTTTGAATCTTTTGTGGCGAATCATTTGGCCTGATGATTTAGAATCGAAGAAACAAAGTGCATAAAAGAGTAAAAGAGTGCTTAAAATCGAGACCCTAATTCAGAAACCCAAATCTGGGACGTTTGAAGTCCGTGCTAAAAAAACGAGTCCAAGTTCACGATTTTTGAAACTTGTTTGGCGAATCATAAGGCCTGATGCTTTAGAATCGAAGAGACGGAGTGCATAAAAGAGTAAAAGAGTGCTTAAAATCGAGACCCTACTTTGGAAATCTTAATCTGGGACGTTTGAAGTACGTGCTAAAAAATGGAGTCACAGTCGATGTTTTTCGAAACTTTTGTGGCGAATCATTAGGACTGATGATTTAGAATCGAATTTTGAAGAAACGGATAGCATAAAACAGTAAAATAGTGCTTAAAATCGAGACCCTAATTCGGTAACCATAATCTGGGACGTTTGAAGTACGTGATAAAAAAACCGAGTCACAGACGACGTTTTTAGAAAATTTTGTTGGGAATCATTAGGCCGAATGATTTAGAATAGAATTTCGAAGAAACGGAGTGCATAAAACAATTCAAGAGTGCTGAAAATCGAGACCCTAATTCGGAAACCTTAATGTTGGACGTTTGAAGTACGTGCTAAAAAACAGTGTCACGAACGACGTTTTTTGAAACTTTTGTAGGGAATCATTAGGCCGGATGTTTAGAATAGAATTTAGAAGAAACGGAGTGCATAAAAGAGTAAAAGGGTGCTTTAAATCGAGACCCTAATTCAGAAACCTTTGTCTGGGACGTTTGAAGTACGTTCTAAAAAAACCGAGTCACGGACGACGTTTTTCGAAACTTTTGTTGGGAATCATTAGGCCGAATGATTTAGAATAGAATTTCGAAGAAACGGAGTGCATAAAACAAAAAAAGAGTAATTAAAATCGAGAACCTAATTCAGAAACCCAAATCTGGTACGTTTGAAGTCCATGCTAAAAAACATGAGTCACGGTTCACGATTTTTGAAACTTTTGTGGGGAATCATTAGGCCTGATGATTTAGAATCGAAGAGACGGAGTGCATAAAAGAGTAAAAGAGTGCTTAAAATCGAGACCCTAATTTGGAAACCTTAATCTGGGACGTTTGAAGTACGTGCTAAAAAAACAGAGTCACGGACGACGTTTTTCGAAACCTTTTTTTGGGAATCAGTTTAGAATAGAATTTAGAAGAAACGGAGTGCATAAAACAGTAAAAGATTGCTTAAAATCGAGACCTTAATTTGGAAACCTTAATCTAGGACGTTTGAAGTACGTGCTAAAAAAATGAGTCACAGTTCATGAGTTTTGAATCTTTTGTGGCGAATCATTTGGCCTGATGATTTAGAATCGAAGAAACAAAGTGCATAAAAGAGTAAAAGAGTGCTTAAAATCGAGACCCTAATTCAGAAACCCAAATCTGGGACGTTTGAAGTCCGTGCTAAAAAAACGAGTCACAGTTCACGATTTTTGAAACTTGTTTGGCGAATCATTAGGCCTGATGATTTAGAATCGAAGAGACGGAGTGCATAAAAGAGTAAAAGAGTGCTTAAAATCGAGACCCTACTTTGGAAACCTTAATCTGGGATGTTTGAAGTACGTGCTAAAAAATGGAGTCACGGTCGATGTTTTTCGAAACTTTTGTGGCGAATCATTAGGACTGATGATTTAGAATCGAATTTTGAAGAAACGGATAGCATAAAACAGTAAAATAGTGCTTAACATCGAGACCCTAATTCGGTAACCTTAATCTGGGACGTTTGAAGTACGTGCTAAAAAAACAAAGTCACGGACGACGTTTTTCGAAACCTTTTTTTGGGAATCAGTTTAGAATAGAATTTAGAAGAAACGGAGTGCATAAAACAGTAAAAGATTGCTTAAAATCGAGACCTTAATTCGGAAACCTTAATCTAGGACGTTTGAAGTACGTGCTAAAAAAATGAGTCACAGTTCATGAGTTTTGAATCTTTTGTGGCGAATCATTTGGCCTGATGATTTAGAATCGAAGAAACAAAGTGCATAAAAGAGTAAAAGAGTGCTTAAAATCGAGACCCTAATTCAGAAACCCAAATCTGGGACGTTTGAAGTCCGTGCTAAAAAAACGAGTCCAAGTTCACGATTTTTGAAACTTGTTTGGCGAATCATAAGGCCTGATGCTTTAGAATCGAAGAGACGGAGTGCATAAAAGAGTAAAAGAGTGCTTAAAATCGAGACCCTACTTTGGAAATCTTAATCTGGGACGTTTGAAGTACGTGCTAAAAAATGGAGTCACAGTCGATGTTTTTCGAAACTTTTGTGGCGAATCATTAGGACTGATGATTTAGAATCGAATTTTGAAGAAACGGATAGCATAAAACAGTAAAATAGTGCTTAAAATCGAGACCCTAATTCGGTAACCATAATCTGGGACGTTTGAAGTACGTGATAAAAAAACCGAGTCACAGACGACGTTTTTAGAAAATTTTGTTGGGAATCATTAGGCCGAATGATTTAGAATAGAATTTCGAAGAAACGGAGTGCATAAAACAATTCAAGAGTGCTGAAAATCGAGACCCTAATTCGGAAACCTTAATGTTGGACGTTTGAAGTACGTGCTAAAAAACAGTGTCACGGACGACGTTTTTTGAAACTTTTGTAGGGAATCATTAGGCCGGATGTTTAGAATAGAATTTAGAAGAAACGGAGTGCATAAAAGAGTAAAAGGGTGCTTTAAATCGAGACCCTAATTCAGAAACCTTTGTCTGGGACGTTTGAAGTACGTTCTAAAAAAACCGAGTCACGGACGACGTTTTTCGAAACTTTTGTTGGGAATCATTAGGCCGAATGATTTAGAATAGAATTTCGAAGAAACGGAGTGCATAAAACAGAAAAAGAGTAATTAAAATCGAGAACCTAATTCAGAAACCCAAATCTGGGACGTTTGAAGTCCATGCTAAAAAGCATGAGTCACGGTTCACGATTTTTGAAACTTTTGTGGGGAATCATTAGGCCTGATGATTTAGAATCGAAGAGACGGAGTGCATAAAAGAGTAAAAGAGTGCTTAAAATCGAGACCCTAATTTGGAAACCTTAATCTGGGACGTTTGAAGTACGTGCTAAAAAATGGAGTCACAGTCGATGTTTTTCGAAACTTTTGTGGCGAATCATTAGGACTGATGATTTAGAATCGAATTTTGAAGAAACGGATAGCATAAAACAGTAAAATAGTGCTTAACATCGAGACCCTAATTCGGTAACCTTAATCTGGGACGTTTGAAGTACGTGCTAAAAAAACAGAGTCACGGACGACGTTTTTCGAAACCTTTTTTTGGGAATCAGTTTAGAATAGAATTTAGAAGAAACGGAGTGCATAAAACAGTAAAAGATTGCTTAAAATCGAGACCTTAATTCGGAAACCTTAATCTAGGACGTTTGAAGTACGTGCTAAAAAAATGAGTCACAGTTCATGAGTTTTGAATCTTTTGTGGCGAATCATTTGGCCTGATGATTTAGAATCGAAGAAACAAAGTGCATAAAAGAGTAAAAGAGTGCTTAAAATCGAGACCCTAATTCAGAAACCCAAATCTGGGACGTTTGAAGTCTGTGCTAAAAAAACGAGTCCAAGTTCACGATTTTTGAAACTTGTTTGGCGAATCATAAGGCCTGATGCTTTAGAATCGAAGAGACGGAGTGCATAAAAGAGTAAAAGAGTGCTTAAAATCGAGACCCTACTTTGGAAACCTTAATCTGGGACGTTTGAAGTACGTGCTAAAAAATGGAGTCACGGTCGATGTTTTTCGAAACTTTTGTGGCGAATCATTAGGACTGATGATTTAGAATCGAATTTTGAAGAAACGGATAGCATAAAACAGTAAAAGAGTGCTTAAAATCGAGACCCTAATTCGGTAACCTTAATCTGGGACGTTTGAAGTACGTGATAAAAAAACCGAGTCACAGACGACGTTTTTAGAAAATTTTGTTGGGAATCATTAGGCCGAATGATTTAGAATAGAATTTCGAAGAAACAGAGTGCATAAAACAATTCAAGAGTGCTGAAAATCGAGACCCTAATTCGGAAACCTTAATGTTGGACGTTTGAAGTACGTGCTAAAAAACAGTGTCACGGACGACGTTTTTTGAAACTTTTGTAGGGAATCATTAGGCCGGATGTTTAGAATAGAATTTAGAAGAAACGGAGTGCATAAAAGAGTAAAAGGGTGCTTTAAATCGAGACCCTAATTCAGAAACCTTTGTCTGGGACGTTTGAAGTACGTTCTAAAAAAACCGAGTCACGGACGACGTTTTTCGAAACTTTTGTTGGGAATCATTAGGCCGAATGATTTAGAATAGAATTTCGAAGAAACGGAGTGCATAAAACAGAAAAAGAGTAATTAAAATCGAGAACCTAATTCAGAAACCCAAATCTGGGACGTTTGAAGTCCATGCTAAAAAGCATGAGTCACGGTTCACGATTTTTGAAACTTTTGTGGGGAATCATTAGGCCTGATGATTTAGAATCGAAGAGACGGAGTGCATAAAAGAGTAAAAGAGTGCTTAAAATCGAGACCCTAATTTGGAAACCTTAATCTGGGACGTTTGAAGTACGTGCTAAAAAATGGAGTCACAGTCGATGTTTTTCGAAACTTTTGTGGCGAATCATTAGGACTGATGATTTAGAATCGAATTTTGAAGAAACGGATAGCATAAAACAGTAAAATAGTGCTTAACATCGAGACCCTAATTCGGAAACCTTAATCTGGGACGTTTGAAGTACGTGCTAAAAAAACAGAGTCACGGACGACGTTTTTCGAAACCTTTTTTTGGGAATCAGTTTAGAATAGAATTTAGAAGAAACGGAGTGCATAAAACAGTAAAAGATTGCTTAAAATCGAGACCTTAATTTGGAAACCTTAATCTAGGACGTTTGAAGTACGTGCTAAAAAAATGAGTCACAGTTCATGAGTTTTGAATCTTTTGTGGCGAATCATTTGGCCTGATGATTTAGAATCGAAGAAACAAAGTGCATAAAAGAGTAAAAGAGTGCTTAAAATCGAGACCCTAATTCAGAAACCCAAATCTGGGACGTTTGAAGTCCGTGCTAAAAAAACGAGTCACAGTTCACGATTTTTGAAACTTGTTTGGCGAATCATTAGGCCTGATGATTTAGAATCGAAGAGACGGAGTGCATAAAAGAGTAAAAGAGTGCTTAAAATCGAGACCCTACTTTGGAAACCTTAATCTGGGATGTTTGAAGTACGTGCTAAAAAATGGAGTCACGGTCGATGTTTTTCGAAACTTTTGTGGCGAATCATTAGGACTGATGATTTAGAATCGAATTTTGAAGAAACGGATAGCATAAAACAGTAAAATAGTGCTTAACATCGAGACCCTAATTCGGTAACCTTAATCTGGGACGTTTGAAGTACGTGCTAAAAAAACAAAGTCACGGACGACGTTTTTCGAAACCTTTTTTTGGGAATCAGTTTAGAATAGAATTTAGAAGAAACGGAGTGCATAAAACAGTAAAAGATTGCTTAAAATCGAGACCTTAATTCGGAAACCTTAATCTAGGACGTTTGAAGTACGTGCTAAAAAAATGAGTCACAGTTCATGAGTTTTGAATCTTTTGTGGCGAATCATTTGGCCTGATGATTTAGAATCGAAGAAACAAAGTGCATAAAAGAGTAAAAGAGTGCTTAAAATCGAGACCCTAATTCAGAAACCCAAATCTGGGACGTTTGAAGTCCGTGCTAAAAAAACGAGTCCAAGTTCACGATTTTTGAAACTTGTTTGGCGAATCATAAGGCCTGATGCTTTAGAATCGAAGAGACGGAGTGCATAAAAGAGTAAAAGAGTGCTTAAAATCGAGACCCTACTTTGGAAATCTTAATCTGGGACGTTTGAAGTACGTGCTAAAAAATGGAGTCACAGTCGATGTTTTTCGAAACTTTTGTGGCGAATCATTAGGACTGATGATTTAGAATCGAATTTTGAAGAAACGGATAGCATAAAACAGTAAAATAGTGCTTAAAATCGAGACCCTAATTCGGTAACCATAATCTGGGACGTTTGAAGTACGTGATAAAAAAACCGAGTCACAGACGACGTTTTTAGAAAATTTTGTTGGGAATCATTAGGCCGAATGATTTAGAATAGAATTTCGAAGAAACGGAGTGCATAAAACAATTCAAGAGTGCTGAAAATCGAGACCCTAATTCGGAAACCTTAATGTTGGACGTTTGAAGTACGTGCTAAAAAACAGTGTCACGGACGACGTTTTTTGAAACTTTTGTAGGGAATCATTAGGCCGGATGTTTAGAATAGAATTTAGAAGAAACGGAGTGCATAAAAGAGTAAAAGGGTGCTTTAAATCGAGACCCTAATTCAGAAACCTTTGTCTGGGACGTTTGAAGTACGTTCTAAAAAAACCGAGTCACGGACGACGTTTTTCGAAACTTTTGTTGGGAATCATTAGGCCGAATGATTTAGAATAGAATTTCGAAGAAACGGAGTGCATAAAACAGAAAAAGAGTAATTAAAATCGAGAACCTAATTCAGAAACCCAAATCTGGGACGTTTGAAGTCCATGCTAAAAAGCATGAGTCACGGTTCACGATTTTTGAAACTTTTGTGGGGAATCATTAGGCCTGATGATTTAGAATCGAAGAGACGGAGTGCATAAAAGAGTAAAAGAGTGCTTAAAATCGAGACCCTAATTTGGAAACCTTAATCTGGGACGTTTGAAGTACGTGCTAAAAAATGGAGTCACAGTCGATGTTTTTCGAAACTTTTGTGGCGAATCATTAGGACTGATGATTTAGAATCGAATTTTGAAGAAACGGATAGCATAAAACAGTAAAATAGTGCTTAACATCGAGACCCTAATTCGGTAACCTTAATCTGGGACGTTTGAAGTACGTGCTAAAAAAACAGAGTCACGGACGACGTTTTTCGAAACCTTTTTTTGGGAATCAGTTTAGAATAGAATTTAGAAGAAACGGAGTGCATAAAACAGTAAAAGATTGCTTAAAATCGAGACCTTAATTCGGAAACCTTAATCTAGGACGTTTGAAGTACGTGCTAAAAAAATGAGTCACAGTTCATGAGTTTTGAATCTTTTGTGGCGAATCATTTGGCCTGATGATTTAGAATCGAAGAAACAAAGTGCATAAAAGAGTAAAAGAGTGCTTAAAATCGAGACCCTAATTCAGAAACCCAAATCTGGGACGTTTGAAGTCTGTGCTAAAAAAACGAGTCCAAGTTCACGATTTTTGAAACTTGTTTGGCGAATCATAAGGCCTGATGCTTTAGAATCGAAGAGACGGAGTGCATAAAAGAGTAAAAGAGTGCTTAAAATCGAGACCCTACTTTGGAAACCTTAATCTGGGACGTTTGAAGTACGTGCTAAAAAATGGAGTCACGGTCGATGTTTTTCGAAACTTTTGTGGCGAATCATTAGGACTGATGATTTAGAATCGAATTTTGAAGAAACGGATAGCATAAAACAGTAAAAGAGTGCTTAAAATCGAGACCCTAATTCGGTAACCTTAATCTGGGACGTTTGAAGTACGTGATAAAAAAACCGAGTCACAGACGACGTTTTTAGAAAATTTTGTTGGGAATCATTAGGCCGAATGATTTAGAATAGAATTTCGAAGAAACAGAGTGCATAAAACAATTCAAGAGTGCTGAAAATCGAGACCCTAATTCGGAAACCTTAATGTTGGACGTTTGAAGTACGTGCTAAAAAACAGTGTCACGGACGACGTTTTTTGAAACTTTTGTAGGGAATCATTAGGCCGGATGTTTAGAATAGAATTTAGAAGAAACGGAGTGCATAAAAGAGTAAAAGGGTGCTTTAAATCGAGACCCTAATTCAGAAACCTTTGTCTGGGACGTTTGAAGTACGTTCTAAAAAAACCGAGTCACGGACGACGTTTTTCGAAACTTTTGTTGGGAATCATTAGGCCGAATGATTTAGAATAGAATTTCGAAGAAACGGAGTGCATAAAACAGAAAAAGAGTAATTAAAATCGAGAACCTAATTCAGAAACCCAAATCTGGGACGTTTGAAGTCCATGCTAAAAAGCATGAGTCACGGTTCACGATTTTTGAAACTTTTGTGGGGAATCATTAGGCCTGATGATTTAGAATCGAAGAAACGGAGTGCATAAAAGAGTAAAAGAGTGCTTAAAATCGAGACCCTAATTTGGAAACCTTAATCTGGGACGTTTGAAGTACGTGCTAAAAAATGGAGTCACAGTCGATGTTTTTCGAAACTTTTGTGGCGAATCATTAGGACTGATGATTTAGAATCGAATTTTGAAGAAACGGATAGCATAAAACAGTAAAATAGTGCTTAACATCGAGACCCTAATTCGGTAACCTTAATCTGGGACGTTTGAAGTACGTGCTAAAAAAACAGAGTCACGGACGACGTTTTTCGAAACCTTTTTTTGGGAATCAGTTTAGAATAGAATTTAGAAGAAACGGAGTGCATAAAACAGTAAAAGATTGCTTAAAATCGAGACCTTAATTCGGAAACCTTAATCTAGGACGTTTGAAGTACGTGCTAAAAAAATGAGTCACAGTTCATGAGTTTTGAATCTTTTGTGGCGAATCATTTGGCCTGATGATTTAGAATCGAAGAAACAAAGTGCATAAAAGAGTAAAAGAGTGCTTAAAATCGAGACCCTAATTCAGAAACCCAAATCTGGGACGTTTGAAGTCTGTGCTAAAAAAACGAGTCCAAGTTCACGATTTTTGAAACTTGTTTGGCGAATCATAAGGCCTGATGCTTTAGAATCGAAGAGACGGAGTGCATAAAAGAGTAAAAGAGTGCTTAAAATCGAGACCCTACTTTGGAAACCTTAATCTGGGATGTTTGAAGTACGTGCTAAAAAATGGAGTCACGGTCGATGTTTTTCGAAACTTTTGTGGCGAATCATTAGGACTGATGATTTAGAATCGAATTTTGAAGAAACGGATAGCATAAAACAGTAAAAGAGTGCTTAAAATCGAGACCCTAATTCGGTAACCTTAATCTGGGACGTTTGAAGTACGTGATAAAAAAACCGAGTCACAGACGACGTTTTTAGAAAATTTTGTTGGGAATCATTAGGCCGAATGATTTAGAATAGAATTTCGAAGAAACAGAGTGCATAAAACAATTCAAGAGTGCTGAAAATCGAGACCCTAATTCGGAAACCTTAATGTTGGACGTTTGAAGTACGTGCTAAAAAACAGTGTCACGGACGACGTTTTTTGAAACTTTTGTAGGGAATCATTAGGCCGGATGTTTAGAATAGAATTTAGAAGAAACGGAGTGCATAAAAGAGTAAAAGGGTGCTTTAAATCGAGACCCTAATTCAGAAACCTTTGTCTGGGACGTTTGAAGTACGTTCTAAAAAAACCGAGTCACGGACGACGTTTTTCGAAACTTTTGTTGGGAATCATTAGGCCGAATGATTTAGAATAGAATTTCGAAGAAACGGAGTGCATAAAACAGAAAAAGAGTAATTAAAATCGAGAACCTAATTCAGAAACCCAAATCTGGGACGTTTGAAGTCCATGCTAAAAAACATGAGTCACGGTTCACGATTTTTGAAACTTTTGTGGGGAATCATTAGGCCTGATGATTTAGAATCGAAGAGACGGAGTGCATAAAAGAGTAAAAGAGTGCTTAAAATCGAGACCCTAATTTGGAAACCTTAATCTGGGACGTTTGAAGTACGTGCTAAAAAATGGAGTCACAGTCGATGTTTTTCGAAACTTTTGTGGCGAATCATTAGGACTGATGATTTAGAATCGAATTTTGAAGAAACGGATAGCATAAAACAGTAAAATAGTGCTTAACATCGAGACCCTAATTCGGTAACCTTAATCTGGGACGTTTGAAGTACGTGCTAAAAAAACAGAGTCACGGACGACGTTTTTCGAAACCTTTTTTTGGGAATCAGTTTAGAATAGAATTTAGAAGAAACGGAGTGCATAAAACAGTAAAAGATTGCTTAAAATCGAGACCTTAATTCGGAAACCTTAATCTAGGACGTTTGAAGTACGTGCTAAAAAAATGAGTCACAGTTCATGAGTTTTGAATCTTTTGTGGCGAATCATTTGGCCTGATGATTTAGAATCGAAGAAACAAAGTGCATAAAAGAGTAAAAGAGTGCTTAAAATCGAGACCCTAATTCAGAAACCCAAATCTGGGACGTTTGAAGTCTGTGCTAAAAAAACGAGTCCAAGTTCACGATTTTTGAAACTTGTTTGGCGAATCATAAGGCCTGATGATTTAGAATCGAAGAGACGGAGTGCATAAAAGAGTAAAAGAGTGCTTAAAATCGAGACGCTACTTTGGAAACCTTAATCTGGGATGTTTGAAGTACGTGCTAAAAAATGGAGTCACAGTCGATGTTTTTCGAAACTTTTGTGGCGAATCATTAGGACTGATGATTTAGAATCGAATTTTGAAGAAACGGATAGCATAAAACAGTAAAAGAGTGCTTAAAATCGAGACCCTAATTCGGTAACCTTAATCTGGGACGTTTGAAGTACGTGATAAAAAAACCGAGTCACAGACGACGTTTTTAGAAAATTTTGTTGGGAATCATTAGGCCGAATGATTTAGAATAGAATTTCGAAGAAACGGAGTGCATAAAACAATTCAAGAGTGCTGAAAATCGAGACCCTAATTCGGAAACCTTAATGTTGGACGTTTGAAGTACGTGCTAAAAAACAGTTTTACGGACGACGTTTTTTGAAACTTTTGTTGGGAATCATTAGGCCGGATGTTTAGAATAGAATTTAGAAGAAACGGAGTGCATAAAAGAGTAAAAGGGTGCTTTAAATCGAGACCCTAATTCAGAAACCTTTGTCTGGGACGTTTGAAGTACGTTCTAAAAACACCGAGTCACGGACGACGTTTTTTGAAACTTTTGTTGGGAATCATTAGGCCGAATGATTTAGAATAGAATTTCGAAGAAACGGAGTGCATAAAACAGAAAAAGAGTAATTAAAATCGAGAACCTAATTCAGAAACCCAAATCTGGGACGTTTGAAGTCCATGCTAAAAAACATGAGTCACGGTTCACGATTTTTGAAACTTTTGTGGGGAATCATTAGGCCTGATGATTTAGAATCGAAGAGACGGAGTGCATAAAAGAGTAAAAGAGTGCTTAAAATCGAGACCCTAATTTGGAAACCTTAATCTGGGACGTTTGAAGTACGTGCTAAAAAATGGAGTCACAGTCGATGTTTTTCGAAACTTTTGTGGCGAATCATTAGGACTGATGATTTAGAATCGAATTTTGAAGAAACGGATAGCATAAAACAGTAAAATAGTGCTTAAAATCGAGACCCTAATTCGGTAACCATAATCTGGGACGTTTGAAGTACGTGATAAAAAAACCGAGTCACAGACGACGTTTTTAGAAAATTTTGTTGGGAATCATTAGGCCGAATGATTTAGAATAGAATTTCGAAGAAACGGAGTGCATAAAACAATTCAAGAGTGCTGAAAATCGAGACCCTAATTCGGAAACCTTAATGTTGGACGTTTGAAGTACGTGCTAAAAAACAGTGTCACGGACGACGTTTTTTGAAACTTTTGTAGGGAATCATTAGGCCGGATGTTTAGAATAGAATTTAGAAGAAACGGAGTGCATAAAAGAGTAAAAGGGTGCTTTAAATCGAGACCCTAATTCAGAAACCTTTGTCTGGGACGTTTGAAGTACGTTCTAAAAAAACCGAGTCACGGACGACGTTTTTCGAAACTTTTGTTGGGAATCATTAGGCCGAATGATTTAGAATAGAATTTCGAAGAAACGGAGTGCATAAAACAGAAAAAGAGTAATTAAAATCGAGAACCTAATTCAGAAACCCAAATCTGGGATGTTTGAAGTCCATGCTAAAAAACATGAGTCACGGTTCACGATTTTTGAAACTTTTGTGGGGAATCATGAGGCCTGATGATTTAGAATCGAAGAGACGGAGTGCATAAAAGAGTAAAAGAGTGCTTAAAATCGAGACCCTAATTTGGAAACCTTAATTTGGGACGTTTGAAGTACGTGCTAAAAAATGGAGTCACAGTCGATGTTTTTCGAAACTTTTGTGGCGAATCATTAGGACTGATGATTTATAATCGAATTTTGAAGAAACGGATAGCATAAAACAGTAAAATAGTGCTTAACATCGAGACCCTAATTCGGTAACCTTAATCTGGGACGTTTGAAGTACGTGCTAAAAAAACAGAGTCACGGACGACGTTTTTCGAAACCTTTTTTTGGGAATCAGTTTAGAATAGAATTTAGAAGAAACGGAGTGCATAAAACAGTAAAAGATTGCTTAAAATCGAGACCTTAATTCGGAAACCTTAATCTAGGACGTTTGAAGTACGTGCTAAAAAAATGAGTCACAGTTCATGAGTTTTGAATCTTTTGTGGCGAATCATTTGGCCTGATGATTTAGAATCGAAGAAACAAAGTGCATAAAAGAGTAAAAGAGTGCTTAAAATCGAGACCCTAATTCAGAAACCCAAATCTGGGACGTTTGAAGTCCGTGCTAAAAAAACGAGTCCAAGATCACGATTTTTGAAACTTGTTTGGCGAATCATAAGGCCTGATGCTTTAGAATCGAAGAGACGGAGTGCATAAAAGAGTAAAAGAGTGCTTAAAATCGAGACCCTACTTTGGAAACCTTAATCTGGGATGTTTGAAGTACGTGCTAAAAAATGGAGTCACGGTCGATGTTTTTCGAAACTTTTGTGGCGAATCATTAGGACTGATGATTTAGAATCGAATTTTGAAGAAACGGATAGCATAAAACAGTAAAAGAGTGCTTAAAATCGAGACCCTAATTCGGTAACCTTAATCTGGGACGTTTGAAGTACGTGATAAAAAAACCGAGTCACAGACGACGTTTTTAGAAAATTTTGTTGGGAATCATTAGGCCGAATGATTTAGAATAGAATTTCGAAGAAACGGAGTGCATAAAACAATTCAAGAGTGCTGAAAATCGAGACCCTAATTCGGAAACCTTAATGTTGGACGTTTGAAGTACGTGCTAAAAAACAGTTTTACGGACGACGTTTTTTGAAACTTTTGTTGGGAATCATTAGGCCGGATGTTTAGAATAGAATTTAGAAGAAACGGAGTGCATAAAAGAGTAAAAGGGTGCTTTAAATCGAGACCCTAATTCAGAAACCTTTGTCTGGGACGTTTGAAGTACGTTCTAAAAAAACCGAGTCACGGACGACGTTTTTCGAAACTTTTGTTGGGAATCATTAGGCCGAATGATTTAGAATAGAATTTCGAAGAAACGAAGTGCATAAAACAGAAAAAGAGTAATTAAAATCGAGAACCTAATTCAGAAACCCAAATCTGGGACGTTTGAAGTCCATGCTAAAAAACATGAGTCACGGTTCACGATTTTTGAAACTTTTGTGGGGAATCATTAGGCCTGATGATTTAGAATCGAAGAGACAGAGTGCATAAAAGAGTAAAAGAGTGCTTAAAATCGAGACCCTAATTTGGAAACCTTAATCTGGGACGTTTGAAGTACGTGCTAAAAAATGGAGTCACAGTCGATGTTTTTCGAAACTTTTGTGGCGAATCATTAGGACTGATGATTTAGAATCGAATTTTGAAGAAACGGATAGCATAAAACAGTAAAATAGTGCTTAACATCGAGACCCTAATTCGGTAACCTTAATCTGGGACGTTTGAAGTACGTGCTAAAAAAACAGAGTCACGGACGACGTTTTTCGAAACCTTTTTTTGGGAATCAGTTTAGAATAGAATTTAGAAGAAACGGAGTGCATAAAACAGTAAAAGATTGCTTAAAATCGAGACCTTAATTCGGAAAACTTAATCTAGGACGTTTGAAGTACGTGCTAAAAAAATGAGTCACAGTTCATGAGTTTTGAATCTTTTGTGGCGAATCATTTGGCCTGATGATTTAGCATCGAAGAAACAAAGTGCATAAAAGAGTAAAAGAGTGCTTAAAATCGAGACCCTAATTCAGAAACCCAAATCTGGGACGTTTGAAGTCCGTGCTAAAAAAACGAGTCACAGTTCACGATTTTTGAAACTTGTTTGGCGAATCATAAGGCCTGATGCTTTAGAATCAAAGAGACGGAGTGCATAAAAGAGTAAAAGAGTGCTTAAAATCGAGACCCTACTTTGGAAACCTTAATCTGGGATGTTTGAAGTACGTGCTAAAAAATGGAGTCACGGTCGATGTTTTTCGAAACTTTTGTGGCGAATCATTAGGACTGATGATTTAGAATCGAATTTTGAAGAAACGGATAGCATAAAACAGTAAAAGAGTGCTTAAAATCGAGACCCTAATTCGGTAACCTTAATCTGGGACGTTTGAAGTACGTGATAAAAAAACCGAGTCACAGACGACGTTTTTAGAAAATTTTGTTGGGAATCATTAGGCCGAATGATTTAGAATAGAATTTCGAAGAAACGGAGTGCATAAAACAATTCAAGAGTGCTGAAAATCGAGACCCTAATTCGGAAACCTTAATGTTGGACGTTTGAAGTACGTGCTAAAAAACAGTTTTACGGACGACGTTTTTTGAAACTTTTGTTGGGAATCATTAGGCCGGATGTTTAGAATAGAATTTAGAAGAAACGGAGTGCATAAAAGAGTAAAAGGGTGCTTTAAATCGAGACCCTAATTCAGAAACCTTTGTCTGGGACGTTTGAAGTACGTTCTAAAAACACCGAGTCACGGACGACGTTTTTTGAAACTTTTGTTGGGAATCATTAGGCCGAATGATTTAGAATAGAATTTCGAAGAAACGGAGTGCATAAAACAGAAAAAGAGTAATTAAAATCGAGAACCTAATTCAGAAACCCAAATCTGGGACGTTTGAAGTCCATGCTAAAAAACATGAGTCACGGTTCACGATTTTTGAAACTTTTGTGGGGAATCATTAGGCCTGATGATTTAGAATCGAAGAGACGGAGTGCATAAAAGAGTAAAAGAGTGCTTAAAATCGAGACCCTAATTTGGAAACCTTAATCTGGGACGTTTGAAGTACGTGCTAAAAAATGGAGTCACAGTCGATGTTTTTCGAAACTTTTGTGGCGAATCATTAGGACTGATGATTTAGAATCGAATTTTGAAGAAACGGATAGCATAAAACAGTAAAATAGTGCTTAAAATCGAGACCCTAATTCGGTAACCATAATCTGGGACGTTTGAAGTACGTGATAAAAAAACCGAGTCACAGACGACGTTTTTAGAAAATTTTGTTGGGAATCATTAGGCCGAATGATTTAGAATAGAATTTCGAAGAAACGGAGTGCATAAAACAATTCAAGAGTGCTGAAAATCGAGACCCTAATTCGGAAACCTTAATGTTGGACGTTTGAAGTACGTGCTAAAAAACAGTGTCACGGACGACGTTTTTTGAAACTTTTGTAGGGAATCATTAGGCCGGATGTTTAGAATAGAATTTAGAAGAAACGGAGTGCATAAAAGAGTAAAAGGGTGCTTTAAATCGAGACCCTAATTCAGAAACCTTTGTCTGGGACGTTTGAAGTACGTTCTAAAAAAACCGAGTCACGGACGACGTTTTTCGAAACTTTTGTTGGGAATCATTAGGCCGAATGATTTAGAATAGAATTTCGAAGAAACGGAGTGCATAAAACAGAAAAAGAGTAATTAAAATCGAGAACCTAATTCAGAAACCCAAATCTGGGATGTTTGAAGTCCATGCTAAAAAACATGAGTCACGGTTCACGATTTTTGAAACTTTTGTGGGGAATCATGAGGCCTGATGATTTAGAATCGAAGAGACGGAGTGCATAAAAGAGTAAAAGAGTGCTTAAAATCGAGACCCTAATTTGGAAACCTTAATTTGGGACGTTTGAAGTACGTGCTAAAAAATGGAGTCACAGTCGATGTTTTTCGAAACTTTTGTGGCGAATCATTAGGACTGATGATTTATAATCGAATTTTGAAGAAACGGATAGCATAAAACAGTAAAATAGTGCTTAACATCGAGACCCTAATTCGGTAACCTTAATCTGGGACGTTTGAAGTACGTGCTAAAAAAACAGAGTCACGGACGACGTTTTTCGAAACCTTTTTTTGGGAATCAGTTTAGAATAGAATTTAGAAGAAACGGAGTGCATAAAACAGTAAAAGATTGCTTAAAATCGAGACCTTAATTCGGAAACCTTAATCTAGGACGTTTGAAGTACGTGCTAAAAAAATGAGTCACAGTTCATGAGTTTTGAATCTTTTGTGGCGAATCATTTGGCCTGATGATTTAGAATCGAAGAAACAAAGTGCATAAAAGAGTAAAAGAGTGCTTAAAATCGAGACCCTAATTCAGAAACCCAAATCTGGGACGTTTGAAGTCCGTGCTAAAAAAACGAGTCACAGTTCACGATTTTTGAAACTTGTTTGGCGAATCATAAGGCCTGATGCTTTAGAATCGAAGAGACGGAGTGCATAAAAGAGTAAAAGAGTGCTTAAAATCGAGACCCTACTTTGGAAACCTTAATCTGGGATGTTTGAAGAACGTGCTAAAAAATGGAGTCACGGTCGATGTTTTTCGAAACTTTTGTGGCGAATCATTAGGACTGATGATTTAGAATCGAATTTTGAAGAAACGGATAGCATAAAACAGTAAAAGAGTGCTTAAAATCGAGACCCTAATTCGGTAACCTTAATCTGGGACGTTTGAAGTACGTGCTAAAAAAACAGAGTCACGGACGACGTTTTTCGAAACCTTTTTTTGGGAATCAGTTTAGAATAGAATTTAGAAGAAACGGAGTGCATAAAACAGTAAAAGATTGCTTAAAATCGAGACCTTAATTCGGAAACCTTAATCTAGGACGTTTGAAGTACGTGCTAAAAAAATGAGTCACAGTTCATGAGTTTTGAATCTTTTGTGGCGAATCATTTGGCCTGATGATTTAGAATCGAAGAAACAAAGTGCATAAAAGAGTAAAAGAGTGCTTAAAATCGAGACCCTAATTCAGAAACCCAAATCTGGGACGTTTGAAGTCCGTGCTAAAAAAACGAGTCCAAGATCACGATTTTTGAAACTTGTTTGGCGAATCATAAGGCCTGATGCTTTAGAATCGAAGAGACGGAGTGCATAAAAGAGTAAAAGAGTGCTTAAAATCGAGACCCTACTTTGGAAACCTTAATCTGGGATGTTTGAAGTACGTGCTAAAAAATGGAGTCACGGTCGATGTTTTTCGAAACTTTTGTGGCGAATCATTAGGACTGATGATTTAGAATCGAATTTTGAAGAAACGGATAGCATAAAACAGTAAAAGAGTGCTTAAAATCGAGACCCTAATTCGGTAACCTTAATCTGGGACGTTTGAAGTACGTGATAAAAAAACCGAGTCACAGACGACGTTTTTAGAAAATTTTGTTGGGAATCATTAGGCCGAATGATTTAGAATAGAATTTCGAAGAAACGGAGTGCATAAAACAATTCAAGAGTGCTGAAAATCGAGACCCTAATTCGGAAACCTTAATGTTGGACGTTTGAAGTACGTGCTAAAAAACAGTTTTACGGACGACGTTTTTTGAAACTTTTGTTGGGAATCATTAGGCCGGATGTTTAGAATAGAATTTAGAAGAAACGGAGTGCATAAAAGAGTAAAAGGGTGCTTTAAATCGAGACCCTAATTCAGAAACCTTTGTCTGGGACGTTTGAAGTACGTTCTAAAAACACCGAGTCACGGACGACGTTTTTTGAAACTTTTGTTGGGAATCATTAGGCCGAATGATTTAGAATAGAATTTCGAAGAAACGGAGTGCATAAAACAGAAAAAGAGTAATTAAAATCGAGAACCTAATTCAGAAACCCAAATCTGGGACGTTTGAAGTCCGTGCTAAAAAAACGAGTCACAGTTCACGATTTTTGAAACTTTTGTGGGGAATCATTAGGCCTGATGATTTAGAATCGAAGAGACGGAGTGCATAAAAGAGTAAAAGAGTGCTTAAAATCGAGACCCTAATTTGGAAACCTTAATCTGGGACGTTTGAAGTACGTGCTAAAAAATGGAGTCACAGTCGATGTTTTTCGAAACTTTTGTGGCGAATCATTAGGACTGATGATTTAGAATCGAATTTTGAAGAAACGGATAGCATAAAACAGTAAAATAGTGCTTAAAATCGAGACCCTAATTCGGTAACCATAATCTGGGACGTTTGAAGTACGTGATAAAAAAACCGAGTCACAGACGACGTTTTTAGAAAATTTTGTTGGGAATCATTAGGCCGAATGATTTAGAATAGAATTTCGAAGAAACGGAGTGCATAAAACAATTCAAGAGTGCTGAAAATCGAGACCCTAATTCGGAAACCTTAATGTTGGACGTTTGAAGTACGTGCTAAAAAACAGTGTCACGGACGACGTTTTTTGAAACTTTTGTAGGGAATCATTAGGCCGGATGTTTAGAATAGAATTTAGAAGAAACGGAGTGCATAAAAGAGTAAAAGGGTGCTTTAAATCGAGACCCTAATTCAGAAACCTTTGTCTGGGACGTTTGAAGTACGTTCTAAAAAAATCGAGTCACGGACGACGTTTTTCGAAACTTTTGTTGGGAATCATTAGGCCGAATGATTTAGAATAGAATTTCGAAGAAACGGAGTGCATAAAACAATTCAAGAGTGCTGAAAATCGAGACCCTAATTCGGAAACCTTAATGTTGGACGTTTGAAGTACGTGCTAAAAAACAGTGTCACGGACGACGTTTTTTGAAACTTTTGTAGGGAATCATTAGGCCGGATGTTTAGAATAGAATTTAGAAGAAACGGAGTGCATAAAAGAGTAAAAGGGTGCTTTAAATCGAGACCCTAATTCAGAAACCTTTGTCTGGGACGTTTGAAGTACGTTCTAAAAAAACCGAGTCACGGACGACGTTTTTCGAAACTTTTGTTGGGAATCATTAGGCCGAATGATTTAGAATAGAATTTCGAAGAAACGAAGTGCATAAAACAGAAAAAGAGTAATTAAAATCGAGAACCTAATTCAGAAACCCAAATCTGGGACGTTTGAAGTCCATGCTAAAAAACATGAGTCACGGTTCACGATTTTTGAAACTTTTGTGGGGAATCATTAGGCCTGATGATTTAGAATCGAAGAGACAGAGTGCATAAAAGAGTAAAAGAGTGCTTAAAATCGAGACCCTAATTTGGAAACCTTAATCTGGGACGTTTGAAGTACGTGCTAAAAAATGGAGTCACAGTCGATGTTTTTCGAAACTTTTGTGGCGAATCATTAGGACTGATGATTTAGAATCGAATTTTGAAGAAACGGATAGCATAAAACAGTAAAATAGTGCTTAACATCGAGACCCTAATTCGGTAACCTTAATCTGGGACGTTTGAAGTACGTGCTAAAAAAACAGAGTCACGGACGACGTTTTTCGAAACCTTTTTTTGGGAATCAGTTTAGAATAGAATTTAGAAGAAACGGAGTGCATAAAACAGTAAAAGATTGCTTAAAATCGAGACCTTAATTCGGAAACCTTAATCTAGGACGTTTGAAGTACGTGCTAAAAAAATGAGTCACAGTTCATGAGTTTTGAATCTTTTGTGGCGAATCATTTGGCCTGATGATTTAGAATCGAAGAAACAAAGTGCATAAAAGAGTAAAAGAGTGCTTAAAATCGAGACCCTAATTCAGAAACCCAAATCTGGGACGTTTGAAGTCCGTGCTAAAAAAACGAGTCACAGTTCACGATTTTTGAAACTTGTTTGGCGAATCATAAGGCCTGATGCTTTAGAATCGAAGAGACGGAGTGCATAAAAGAGTAAAAGAGTGCTTAAAATCGAGACCCTACTTTGGAAACCTTAATCTGGGATGTTTGAAGTACGTGCTAAAAAATGGAGTCACGGTCGATGTTTTTCGAAACTTTTGTGGCGAATCATTAGGACTGATGATTTAGAATCGAATTTTGAAGAAACGGATAGCATAAAACAGTAAAAGAGTGCTTAAAATCGAGACCCTAATTCGGTAACCTTAATCTGGGACGTTTGAAGTACGTGATAAAAAAACTGAGTCACAGACGACGTTTTTAGAAAATTTTGTTGGGAATCATTAGGCCGAATGATTTAGAATAGAATTTCGAAGAAACGGAGTGCATAAAACAATTCAAGAGTGCTGAAAATCGAGACCCTAATTCGGAAACCTTAATGTTGGACGTTTGAAGTACGTGCTAAAAAACAGTTTTACGGACGACGTTTTTTGAAACTTTTGTTGGGAATCATTAGGCCGGATGTTTAGAATAGAATTTAGAAGAAACGGAGTGCATAAAAGAGTAAAAGGGTGCTTTAAATCGAGACCCTAATTCAGAAACCTTTGTCTGGGACGTTTGAAGTACGTTCTAAAAACACCGAGTCACGGACGACGTTTTTCGAAACTTTTGTTGGGAATCATTAGGCCGAATGATTTAGAATAGAATTTCGAAGAAACGGAGTGCATAAAACAGAAAAAAGAGTAATTAAAATCGAGAACCTAATTCAGAAACCCAAATCTGGGACGTTTGAAGTCCATGCTAAAAAACATGAGTCACGGTTCACGATTTTTGAAACTTTTGTGGGGAATCATTAGGCCTGATGATTTAGAATCGAAGAGACGGAGTGCATAAAAGAGTAAAAGAGTGCTTAAAATCGAGACCCTAATTTGGAAACCTTAATCTGGGACGTTTGAAGTACGTGCTAAAAAATGGAGTCACAGTCGATGTTTTTCGAAACTTTTGTGGCGAATCATTAGGACTGATGATTTAGAATCGAATTTTGAAGAAACGGATAGCATAAAACAGTAAAATAGTGCTTAAAATCGAGACCCTAATTCGTTAACCATAATCTGGGACGTTTGAAGTACGTGATAAAAAAACCGAGTCACAGACGACGTTTTTAGAAAATTTTGTTGGGAATCATTAGGCCGAATGATTTAGAATAGAATTTCGAAGAAACGGAGTGCATAAAACAATTCAAGAGTGCTGAAAATCGAGACCCTAATTCGGAAACCTTAATGTTGGACGTTTGAAGTACGTGCTAAAAAACAGTGTCACGGACGACGTTTTTTGAAACTTTTGTAGGGAATCATTAGGCCGGATGTTTAGAATAGAATTTAGAAGAAACGGAGTGCATAAAAGAGTAAAAGGGTGCTTTAAATCGAGACCCTAATTCAGAAACCTTTGTCTGGGACGTTTGAAGTACGTTCTAAAAAAACCGAGTCACGGACGACGTTTTTCGAAACTTTTGTTGGGAATCATTAGGCCGAATGATTTAGAATAGAATTTCGAAGAAACGGAGTGCATAAAACAGAAAAAGAGTAATTAAAATCGAGAACCTAATTCAGAAACCCAAATCTGGGACGTTTGAAGTCCATGCTAAAAAACATGAGTCACGGTTCACGATTTTTGAAACTTTTGTGGGGAATCATTAGGCCTGATGATTTAGAATCGAAGAGACGGAGTGCATAAAAGAGTAAAAGAGTGCTTAAAATCGAGACCCTAATTTGGAAACCTTAATCTGGGACGTTTGAAGTATGTGCTAAAAAATGGAGTCACAGTCGATGTTTTTCGAAACTTTTGTGGCGAATCATTAGGACTGATGATTTAGAATCGAATTTTGAAGAAACGGATAGCATAAAACAGTAAAATAGTGCTTAACATCGAGACCCTAATTCGGTAACCTTAATCTGGGACGTTTGAAGTACGTGCTAAAAAAACAGAGTCACGGACGACGTTTTTCGAAACCTTTTTTTGGGAATCAGTTTAGAATAGAATTTAGAAGAAACGGAGTGCATAAAACAGTAAAAGATTGCTTAAAATCGAGACCTTAATTCGGAAACCTTAATCTAGGATGTTTGAAGTACGTGCTAAAAAAATGAGTCACAGTTCATGAGTTTTGAATCTTTTGTGGCGAATCATTTGGCCTGATGATTTAGAATCGAAGAAACAAAGTGCATAAAAGAGTAAAAGAGTGCTTAAAATCGAGACCCTAATTCAGAAACCCAAATCTGGGACGTTTGAAGTCCGTGCTAAAAAAACGAGTCACAGTTCACGATTTTTGAAACTTGTTTGGCGAATCATAAGGCCTGATGCTTTAGAATCGAAGAGACGGAGTGCATAAAAGAGTAAAAGAGTGCTTAAAATCGAGACCCTACTTTGGAAACCTTAATCTGGGATGTTTGAAGTACGTGCTAAAAAATGGAGTCACGGTCGATGTTTTTCGAAACTTTTGTGGCGAATCATTAGGACTGATGATTTAGAATCGAATTTTGAAGAAACGGATAGCATAAAACAGTAAAAGAGTGCTTAAAATCGAGACCCTAATTCGGTAACCTTAATCTGGGACGTTTGAAGTACGTGATAAAAAAACTGAGTCACAGACGACGTTTTTAGAAAATTTTGTTGGGAATCATTAGGCCGAATGATTTAGAATAGAATTTCGAAGAAACGGAGTGCATAAAACAATTCAAGAGTGCTGAAAATCGAGACCCTAATTCGGAAACCTTAATGTTGGACGTTTGAAGTACGTGCTAAAAAACAGTTTTACGGACGACGTTTTTTGAAACTTTTGTTGGGAATCATTAGGCCGGATGTTTAGAATAGAATTTAGAAGAAACGGAGTGCATAAAAGAGTAAAAGGGTGCTTTAAATCGAGACCCTAATTCAGAAACCTTTGTCTGGGACGTTTGAAGTACGTTCTAAAAAAACCGAGTCACGGACGACGTTTTTCGAAACTTTTGTTGGGAATCATTAGGCCGAATGATTTAGAATAGAATTTCGAAGAAACGGAGTGCATAAAACAGAAAAAGAGTAATTAAAATCGAGAACCTAATTCAGAAACCCAAATCTGGGACGTTTGAAGTCCATGCTAAAAAACATGAGTCACGGTTCACGATTTTTGAAACTTTTGTGGGGAATCATTAGGCCTGATGATTTAGAATCGAAGAGACGGAGTGCATAAAAGAGTAAAAGAGTGCTTAAAATCGAGACCCTAATTTGGAAACCTTAATCTGGGACGTTTGAAGTACGTGCTAAAAAATGGAGTCACAGTCGATGTTTTTCGAAACTTTTGTGGCGAATCATTAGGACTGATGATTTAGAATCGAATTTTGAAGAAACGGATAGCATAAAACTGTAAAATAGTGCTTAAAATCGAGACCCTAATTCGGTAACCATAATCTGGGACGTTTGAAGTACGTGATAAAAAAACCGAGTCACAGACGACGTTTTTAGAAAATTTTGTTGGGAATCATTAGGCCGAATGATTTAGAATAGAATTTCGAAGAAACGGAGTGCATAAAACAATTCAAGAGTGCTGAAAATCGAGACCCTAATTCGGAAACCTTAATGTTGGACGTTTGAAGTACGTGCTAAAAAACAGTGTCACGGACGACGTTTTTTGAAACTTTTGTAGGGAATCATTAAGCCGGATGTTTAGAATAGAATTTAGAAGAAACGGAGTGCATAAAAGAGTAAAAGGGTGCTTTAAATCGAGACCCTAATTCAGAAACCTTTGTCTGGGACGTTTGAAGTACGTTCTAAAAAAACCGAGTCACGGACGACGTTTTTCGAAACTTTTGTTGGGAATCATTAGGCCGAATGATTTAGAATAGAATTTCGAAGAAACGGAGTGCATAAAACAGAAAAAGAGTAATTAAAATCGAGAACCTAATTCAGAAACCCAAATCTGGGACGTTTGAAGTCCATGCTAAAAAACATGAGTCACGGTTCACGATTTTTGAAACTTTTGTGGGGAATCATTAGGCCTGATGATTTAGAATCGAAGAGACGGAGTGCATAAAAGAGTAAAAGAGTGCTTAAAATCGAGACCCTAATTTGGAAACCTTAATCTGGGACGTTTGAAGTACGTGCTAAAAAATGGAGTCACAGTCGATGTTTTTCGAAACTTTTGTGGCGAATCATTAGGACTGATGATTTAGAATCGAATTTTTAAGAAACGGATAGCATAAAACAGTAAAATAGTGCTTAACATCGAGACCCTAATTCGGTAACCTTAATCTGGGACGTTTGAAGTACGTGCTAAAAAAACAGAGTCACGGACGACGTTTTTCGAAACCTTTTTTTGGGAATCAGTTTAGAATAGAATTTACAAGAAACGGAGTGCATAAAACAGTAAAAGATTGCTTAAAATCGAGACCTTAATTCGGAAACCTTAATCTAGGACGTTTGAAGTACGTGCTAAAAAAATGAGTCACAGTTCATGAGTTTTGAATCTTTTGTGGCGAATCATTTGGCCTGATGATTTAGAATCGAAGAAACAAAGTGCATAAAAGAGTAAAAGAGTGCTTAAAATCGAGACCCTAATTCAGAAACCCAAATCTGGGACGTTTGAAGTCCGTGCTAAAAAAACGAGTCACAGTTCACGATTTTTGAAACTTGTTTGGCGAATCATAAGGCCTGATGCTTTAGAATCGAAGAGACGGAGTGCATAAAAGAGTAAAAGAGTGCTTAAAATCGAGACCCTACTTTGGAAACCTTAATCTGGGATGTTTGAAGTACGTGCTAAAAAATGGAGTCACGGTCGATGTTTTTCGAAACTTTTGTGGCGAATCATTAGGACTGATGATTTAGAATCGAATTTTGAAGAAACGGATAGCATAAAACAGTAAAAGAGTGCTTAAAATCGAGACCCTAATTCGGTAACCTTAATCTGGGACGTTTGAAGTACGTGATAAAAAAACCGAGTCACAGACGACGTTTTTAGAAAATTTTGTTGGGAATCATTAGGCCGAATGATTTAGAATAGAATTTCGAAGAAACGGAGTGCATAAAACAATTCAAGAGTGCTGAAAATCGAGACCCTAATTCGGAAACCTTAATGTTGGACGTTTGAAGTACGTGCTAAAAAACAGTTTTACGGACGACGTTTTTTGAAACTTTTGTTGGGAATCATTAGGCCGGATGTTTAGAATAGAATTTAGAAGAAACGGAGTGCATAAAAGAGTAAAAGGGTGCTTTAAATCGAGACCCTAATTCAGAAACCTTTGTCTGGGACGTTTGAAGTACGTTCTAAAAACACCGAGTCACGGACGACGTTTTTCGAAACTTTTGTTGGGAATCATTAGGCCGAATGATTTAGAATAGAATTTCGAAGAAACGGAGTGCATAAAACAGAAAAAGAGTAATTAAAATCGAGAACCTAATTCAGAAACCCAAATCTGGGACGTTTGAAGTCCATGCTAAAAAACATGAGTCACGGTTCACGATTTTTGAAACTTTTGTGGGGAATCATTAGGCCTGATGATTTAGAATCGAAGAGACGGAGTGCATAAAAGAGTAAAAGAGTGCTTAAAATCGAGACCCTAATTTGGAAACCTTAATCTGGGACGTTTGAAGTACGTGCTAAAAAATGGAGTCACAGTCGATGTTTTTCGAAACTTTTGTGGCGAATCATTAGGACTGATGATTTAGAATCGAATTTTGAAGAAACGGATAGCATAAAACAGTAAAATAGTGCTTAAAATCGAGACCCTAATTCGGTAACCATAATCTGGGACGTTTGAAGTACGTGATAAAAAAACCGAGTCACAGACGACGTTTTTAGAAAATTTTGTTGGGAATCATTAGGCCGAATGATTTAGAATAGAATTTCGAAGAAACGGAGTGCATAAAACAATTCAAGAGTGCTGAAAATCGAGACCCTAATTCGGAAACCTTAATGTTGGACGTTTGAAGTACGTGCTAAAAAACAGTGTCACGGACGACTTTTGTTGAAACTTTTGTAGGGAATCATTAGGCCGGATGTTTAGAATAGAATTTAGAAGAAACGGAGTGCATAAAAGAGTAAAAGGGTGCTTTAAATCGAGACCCTAATTCAGAAACCTTTGTCTGGGACGTTTGAAGTACGTTCTAAAAAAACCGAGTCACGGACGACGTTTTTCGAAACTTTTGTTGGGAATCATTAGGCCGAATGATTTAGAATAGAATTTCGAAGAAACGGAGTGCATAAAACAGAAAAAGAGTAATTAAAATCGAGAACCTAATTGAGAAACCCAAATCTGGGACGTTTGAAGTCCATGCTAAAAAACATGAGTCACGGTTCACGATTTTTGAAACTTTTGTGGGGAATCATTAGGCCTGATGATTTAGAATCGAAGAGACGGAGTGCATAAAAGAGTAAAAGAGTGCTTAAAATCGAGACCCTAATTTGGAAACCTTAATTTGGGACGTTTGAAGTACGTGCTAAAAAATGGAGTCACAGTCGATGTTTTTCGAAACTTTTGTGGCGAATCATTAGGACTGATGATTTAGAATCGAATTTTGAAGAAACGGATAGCATAAAACAGTAAAATAGTGCTTAACATCGAGACCCTAATTCGGTAACCTTAATCTGGGACGTTTGAAGTACGTGCTAAAAAAACAGAGTCACGGACGACGTTTTTCGAAACCTTTTTTTGGGAATCAGTTTAGAATAGAATTTAGAAGAAACGGAGTGCATAAAACAGTAAAAGATTGCTTAAAATCGAGACCTTAATTCGGAAACCTTAATCTAGGACGTTTGAAGTACGTGCTAAAAAAATGAGTCACAGTTCATGAGTTTTGAATCTTTTGTGGCGAATCATTTGGCCTGATGATTTAGAATCGAAGAAACAAAGTGCATAAAAGAGTAAAAGAGTGCTTAAAATCGAGACCCTAATTCAGAAACCCAAATCAGAAACCCAAATCTGGGACGTTTGAAGTCTGTGCTAAAAAAACGAGTCCAAGTTCACGATTTTTGAAACTTGTTTGGCGAATCATAAGGCCTGATGCTTTAGAATCGAAGAGACGGAGTGCATAAAAGAGTAAAAGAGTGCTTAAAATCGAGACCCTACTTTGGAAACCTTAATCTGGGATGTTTGAAGTACGTGCTAAAAAATGGAGTCACGGTCGATGTTTTTCGAAACTTTTGTGGCGAATCATTAGGACTGATGATTTAGAATCGAATTTTGAAGAAACGGATAGCATAAAACAGTAAAAGAGTGCTTAAAATCGAGACCCTAATTCGGTAACCTTAATCTGGGACGTTTGAAGTACGTGATAAAAAAACCGAGTCACAGACGACGATTTTAGAAAATTTTGTTGGGAATCATTAGGCCGAATGATTTAGAATAGAATTTCGAAGAAACGGAGTGCATAAAACAATTCAAGAGTGCTGAAAATCGAGACCCTAATTCGGAAACCTTAATGTTGGACGTTTGAAGTACGTGCTAAAAAACAGTTTTACGGACGACGTTTTTTGAAACTTTTGTTGGGAATCATTAGGCCGGATGTTTAGAATAGAATTTAGAAGAAACGGAGTGCATAAAAGAGTAAAAGGGTGCTTTAAATCGAGACCCTAATTCAGAAACCTTTGTCTGGGACGTTTGAAGTACGTTCTAAAAAAACCGAGTCACGGACGACGTTTTTCGAAACTTTTGTTGGGAATCATTAGGCCGAATGATTTAGAATAGAATTTCGAAGAAACGGAGTGCATAAAACAGAAAAAGAGTAATTAAAATCGAGAACCTAATTCAGAAACCCAAATCTGGGACGTTTGAAGTCCATGCTAAAAAACATGAGTCACGGTTCACGATTTTTGAAACTTTTGTGGGGAATCATTAGGCCTGATGATTTAGAATCGAAGAGACGGAGTGCATAAAAGAGTAAAAGAGTGCTTAAAATCGAGACCCTAATTTGGAAACCTTAATCTGGGACGTTTGAAGTACGTGCTAAAAAATGGAGTCACAGTCGATGTTTTTCGAAACTTTTGTGGCGAATCATTAGGACTGATGATTTAGAATCGAATTTTGAAGAAACGGATAGCATAAAACAGTAAAATAGTGCTTAACATCGAGACCCTAATTCGGTAACCTTAATCTGGGACGTTTGAAGTACGTGCTAAAAAAACAGAGTCACGGACGACGTTTTTCGAAACCTTTTTTTGGGAATCAGTTTAGAATAGAATTTAGAAGAAACGGAGTGCATAAAACAGTAAAAGATTGCTTAAAATCGAGACCTTAATTCGGAAACCTTAATCTAGGACGTTTGAAGTACGTGCTAAAAAAATGAGTCACAGTTCATGAGTTTTGAATCTTTTGTGGCTAATCATTTGGCTTGATGATTTAGAATCGAAGAAACAAAGTGCATAAAAGAGTAAAAGAGTGCTTAAAATCGAGACCCTAATTCAGAAACCCAAATCTGGGACGTTTGAAGTCCGTGCTAAAAAAACGAGTCACAGTTCACGATTTTTGAAACTTGTTTGGCGAATCATAAGGACTGATGCTTTAGAATCGAAGAGACGGAGTGCATAAAAGAGTAAAAGAGTGCTTAAAATCGAGACCCTACTTTGGAAACCTTAATCTGGGATGTTTGAAGTACGTGCTAAAAAATGGAGTCACGGTCGATGTTTTTCGAAACTTTTGTGGCGAATCATTAGGACTGATGATTTAGAATCGAATTTTGAAGAAACGGATAGCATAAAACAGTAAAAGAGTGCTTAAAATCGAGACCCTAATTCGGTAACCTTAATCTGGGACGTTTGAAGTACGTGATAAAAAAACCGAGTCACAGACGACGTTTTTAGAAAATTTTGTTGGGAATCATTAGGCCGAATGATTTAGAATAGAATTTCGAAGAAACGGAGTGCATAAAACAATTCAAGAGTGCTGAAAATCGAGACCCTAATTCGGAAACCTTAATGTTGGACGTTTGAAGTACGTGCTAAAAAACAGTTTTACGGACGACGTTTTTTGAAACTTTTGTTGGGAATCATTAGGCCGGATGTTTAGAATAGAATTTAGAAGAAACGGAGTGCATAAAAGAGTAAAAGGGTGCTTTAAATCGAGACCCTAATTCAGAAACCTTTGTCTGGGACGTTTGAAGTACGTTCTAAAAAAACCGAGTCACGGACGACGTTTTTCGAAACTTTTGTTGGGAATCATTAGGCCGAATGATTTAGAATAGAATTTCGAAGAAACGGAGTGCATAAAACAGAAAAAGAGTAATTAAAATCGAGAACCTAATTCAGAAACCCAAATCTGGGACGTTTGAAGTCCATGCTAAAAAACATGAGTCACGGTTCACGATTTTTGAAACTTTTGTGGGGAATCATTAGGCCTGATGATTTAGAATCGAAGAGACGGAGTGCATAAAAGAGTAAAAGAGTGCTTAAAATCGAGACCCTAATTTGGAAACCTTAATCTGGGACGTTTGAAGTACGTGCTAAAAAATTGAGTCACAGTCGATGTTTTTCGAAACTTTTGTGGCGAATCATTAGGACTGATGATTTAGAATCGAATTTTGAAGAAACGGATAGCATAAAACAGTAAAATAGTGCTTAAAATCGAGACCCTAATTCGGTAACCTTAATCTGGGACGTTTGAAGTACGTGATAAAAAAACCGAGTCACAGACGACGTTTTTAGAAAATTTTGTTGGGAATCATTAGGCCGAATGATTTAGAATAGAATTTCGAAGAAACGGAGTGCATAAAACAGAAAAAGAGTAATTAAAATCGAGAACCTAATTCAGAAACCCAAATCTGGGACGTTTGAAGTCCATGCTAAAAAACATGAGTCACGGTTCACGATTTTTGAAACTTTTGTGGGGAATCATTAGGCCTGATGATTTAGAATCGAAGAGACGGAGTGCATAAAAGAGTAAAAGAGTGCTTAAAATCGAGACCCTAATTTGGAAACCTTAATCTGGGACGTTTGAAGTACGTGCTAAAAAATTGAGTCACAGTCGATGTTTTTCGAAACTTTTGTGGCGAATCATTAGGACTGATGATTTAGAATCGAATTTTGAAGAAACGGATAGCATAAAACAGTAAAATAGTGCTTAAAATCGAGACCCTAATTCGGTAACCTTAATCTGGGACGTTTGAAGTACGTGATAAAAAAACCGAGTCACAGACGACGTTTTTAGAAAATTTTGTTGGGAATCATTAGGCCGAATGATTTAGAATAGAATTTCGAAGAAACGGAGTGCATAAAACAATTCAAGAGTGCTGAAAATCGAGACCCTAATTCGGAAACCTTAATGTTGGACGTTTGAAGTACGTGCTAAAAAACAGTGTCACGGACGACGTTTGTTGAAACTTTTGTAGGGAATCATTAGGCCGGATGTTTAGAATAGAATTTAGAAGAAACGGAGTGCATAAAAGAGTAAAAGGGTGCTTTAAATCGAGACCCTAATTCAGAAACCTTTGTCTGGGACGTTTGAAGTACGTTCTAAAAAAACCGAGTCACGGACGACGTTTTTCGAAACTTTTGTTGGGAATCATTAGGCCGAATGATTTAGAATAGAATTTCGAAGAAACGGAGTGCATAAAACAGAAAAAGAGTAATTAAAATCGAGAACCTAATTCAGAAACCCAAATCTGGGACGTTTGAAGTCCATGCTAAAAAACATGAGTCACGGTTCACGATTTTTGAAACTTTTGTGGGGAATCATTAGGCCTGATGATTTAGAATCGAAGAGACGGAGTGCATAAAAGAGTAAAAGAGTGCTTAAAATCGAGACCCTAATTTGGAAACCTTAATCTGGGACGTTTGAAGTACGTGCTAAAAAATGGAGTCACAGTCGATGTTTTTCGAAACTTTTGTGGCGAATCATTAGGACTGATGATTTAGAATCGAATTTTGAAGAAACGGATAGCATAAAACAGTAAAATAGTGCTTAACATCGAGACCCTAATGCGGTAACCTTAATCTGGGACGTTTGAAGTACGTGCTAAAAAAACAGAGTCACGGACGACGTTTTTCGAAACCTTTTTTTGGGAATCAGTTTAGAATAGAATTTAGAAGAAACGAAGTGCATAAAACAGTAAAAGATTGCTTAAAATCGAGACCTTAATTCGGAAACCTTAATCTAGGACGTTTGAAGTACGTGCTAAAAAAATGAGTCACAGTTCATGAGTTTTGAATCTTTTGTGGCGAATCATTTGGCCTGATGATTTAGAATCGAAGAAACAAAGTGCATAAAAGAGTAAAAGAGTGCTTAAAATCGAGACCCTAATTCAGAAACCCAAATCTGGGACGTTTGAAGTCTGTGCTAAAAAAACGAGTCCAAGTTCACGATTTTTGAAACTTGTTTGGCGAATCATAAGGCCTGATGCTTTAGAATCGAAGAGACGGAGTGCATAAAAGAGTAAAAGAGTGCTTAAAATCGAGACCCTACTTTGGAAACCTTAATCTGGGATGTTTGAAGTACGTGCTAAAAAATGGAGTCACGGTCGATGTTTTTCGAAACTTTTGTGGCGAATCATTAGGACTGATGATTTAGAATCGAATTTTGAAGAAACGGATAGCATAAAACAGTAAAAGAGTGCTTAAAATCGAGACCCTAATTCGGTAACCTTAATCTGGGACGTTTGAAGTACGTGATAAAAAAACCGAGTCACAGACGACGATTTTAGAAAATTTTGTTGGGAATCATTAGGCCGAATGATTTAGAATAGAATTTCGAAGAAACGGAGTGCATAAAACAATTCAAGAGTGCTGAAAATCGAGACCCTAATTCGGAAACCTTAATGTTGGACGTTTGAAGTACGTGCTAAAAAACAGTGTCACGGACGACGTTTGTTGAAACTTTTGTAGGGAATCATTAGGCCGGATGTTTAGAATAGAATTTAGAAGAAACGGAGTGCATAAAAGAGTAAAAGGGTGCTTTAAATCGAGACCCTAATTCAGAAACCTTTGTCTGGGACGTTTGAAGTACGTTCTAAAAAAACCGAGTCACGGATGACGTTTTTCGAAACTTTTGTTGGGAATCATTAGGCCGAATGATTTAGAATAGAATTTCGAAGAAACGGAGTGCATAAAACAGAAAAAGAGTAATTAAAATCGAGAACCTAATTCAGAAACCCAAATCTGGGACGTTTGAAGTCCATGCTAAAAAACATGAGTCACGGTTCACGATTTTTGAAACTTTTGTGGGGAATCATTAGGCCTGATGATTTAGAATCGAAGAGACGGAGTGCATAAAAGAGTAAAAGAGTGCTTAAAATCGAGACCCTAATTTGGAAACCTTAATCTGGGACGTTTGAAGTACGTGCTAAAAAATGGAGTCACAGTCGATGTTTTTCGAAACTTTTGTGGCGAATCATTAGGACTGATGATTTAGAATCGAATTTTGAAGAAACGGATAGCATAAAACAGTAAAATAGTGCTTAAAATCGAGACCCTAATTCGGTAACCTTAATCTGGGACGTTTGAAGTACGTGATAAAAAAACCGAGTCACAGACGACGTTTTTAGAAAATTTTGTTGGGAATCATTAGGCCGAATGATTTAGAATAGAATTTCGAAGAAACGGAGTGCATAAAACAGAAAAAGAGTAATTAAAATCGAGAACCTAATTCAGAAACCCAAATCTGGGACGTTTGAAGTCCATGCTAAAAAACATGAGTCACGGTTCACGATTTTTGAAACTTTTGTGGGGAATCATTAGGCCTGATGATTTAGAATCGAAGAGACGGAGTGCATAAAAGAGTAAAAGAGTGCTTAAAATCGAGACCCTAATTTGGAAACCTTAATCTGGGACGTTTGAAGTACGTGCTAAAAAATTGAGTCACAGTCGATGTTTTTCGAAACTTTTGTGGCGAATCATTAGGACTGATGATTTAGAATCGAATTTTGAAGAAACGGATAGCATAAAACAGTAAAATAGTGCTTAAAATCGAGACCCTAATTCGGTAACCTTAATCTGGGACGTTTGAAGTACGTGATAAAAAAACCGAGTCACAGACGACGTTTTTAGAAAATTTTGTTGGGAATCATTAGGCCGAATGATTTAGAATAGAATTTCGAAGAAACGGAGTGCATAAAACAGAAAAAGAGTAATTAAAATCGAGAACCTAATTCAGAAACCCAAATCTGGGACGTTTGAAGTCCATGCTAAAAAACATGAGTCACGGTTCACGATTTTTGAAACTTTTGTGGGGAATCATTAGGCCTGATGATTTAGAATCGAAGAGACGGAGTGCATAAAAGAGTAAAAGAGTGCTTAAAATCGAGACCCTAATTTGGAAACCTTAATCTGGGACGTTTGAAGTACGTGCTAAAAAATTGAGTCACAGTCGATGTTTTTCGAAACTTTTGTGGCGAATCATTAGGACTGATGATTTAGAATCGAATTTTGAAGAAACGGATAGCATAAAACAGTAAAATAGTGCTTAAAATCGAGACCCTAATTCGGTAACCTTAATCTGGGACGTTTGAAGTACGTGATAAAAAAACCGAGTCACAGACGACGTTTTTAGAAAATTTTGTTGGGAATCATTAGGCCGAATGATTTAGAATAGAATTTCGAAGAAACGGAGTGCATAAAACAATTCAAGAGTGCTGAAAATCGAGACCCTAATTCGGAAACCTTAATCTAGGACGTTTGAAGTACGTGCTAAAAAAATGAGTCACAGTTCATGAGTTTTGAATCTTTTGTGGCGAATCATTTGGCCTGATGATTTAGAATCGAAGAAACAAAGTGCATAAAAGAGTAAAAGAGTGCTTAAAATCGAGACCCTAATTCAGAAACCCAAATCTGGGACGTTTGAAGTCTGTGCTAAAAAAACGAGTCCAAGTTCACGATTTTTGAAACTTGTTTGGCGAATCATAAGGCCTGATGCTTTAGAATCGAAGAGACGGAGTGCATAAAAGAGTAAAAGAGTGCTTAAAATCGAGACCCTACTTTGGAAACCTTAATCTGGGATGTTTGAAGTACGTGCTAAAAAATGGAGTCACGGTCGATGTTTTTCGAAACTTTTGTGGCGAATCATTAGGACTGATGATTTAGAATCGAATTTTGAAGAAACGGATAGCATAAAACAGTAAAAGAGTGCTTAAAATCGAGACCCTAATTCGGTAACCTTAATCTGGGACGTTTGAAGTACGTGATAAAAAAACCGAGTCACAGACGACGATTTTAGAAAATTTTGTTGGGAATCATTAGGCCGAATGATTTAGAATAGAATTTCGAAGAAACGGAGTGCATAAAACAATTCAAGAGTGCTGAAAATCGAGACCCTAATTCGGAAACCTTAATGTTGGACGTTTGAAGTACGTGCTAAAAAACAGTGTCACGGACGACGTTTGTTGAAACTTTTGTAGGGAATCATTAGGCCGGATGTTTAGAATAGAATTTAGAAGAAACGGAGTGCATAAAAGAGTAAAAGGGTGCTTTAAATCGAGACCCTAATTCAGAAACCTTTGTCTGGGACGTTTGAAGTACGTTCTAAAAAAACCGAGTCACGGATGACGTTTTTCGAAACTTTTGTTGGGAATCATTAGGCCGAATGATTTAGAATAGAATTTCGAAGAAACGGAGTGCATAAAACAGAAAAAGAGTAATTAAAATCGAGAACCTAATTCAGAAACCCAAATCTGGGACGTTTGAAGTCCATGCTAAAAAACATGAGTCACGGTTCACGATTTTTGAAACTTTTGTGGGGAATCATTAGGCCTGATGATTTAGAATCGAAGAGACGGAGTGCATAAAAGAGTAAAAGAGTGCTTAAAATCGAGACCCTAATTTGGAAACCTTAATCTGGGACGTTTGAAGTACGTGCTAAAAAATGGAGTCACAGTCGATGTTTTTCGAAACTTTTGTGGCGAATCATTAGGACTGATGATTTAGAATCGAATTTTGAAGAAACGGATAGCATAAAACAGTAAAATAGTGCTTAAAATCGAGACCCTAATTCGGTAACCTTAATCTGGGACGTTTGAAGTACGTGATAAAAAAACCGAGTCACAGACGACGTTTTTAGAAAATTTTGTTGGGAATCATTAGGCCGAATGATTTAGAATAGAATTTCGAAGAAACGGAGTGCATAAAACAGAAAAAGAGTAATTAAAATCGAGAACCTAATTCAGAAACCCAAATCTGGGACGTTTGAAGTCCATGCTAAAAAACATGAGTCACGGTTCACGATTTTTGAAACTTTTGTGGGGAATCATTAGGCCTGATGATTTAGAATCGAAGAGACGGAGTGCATAAAAGAGTAAAAGAGTGCTTAAAATCGAGACCCTAATTTGGAAACCTTAATCTGGGACGTTTGAAGTACGTGCTAAAAAATTGAGTCACAGTCGATGTTTTTCGAAACTTTTGTGGCGAATCATTAGGACTGATGATTTAGAATCGAATTTTGAAGAAACGGATAGCATAAAACAGTAAAATAGTGCTTAAAATCGAGACCCTAATTCGGTAACCTTAATCTGGGACGTTTGAAGTACGTGATAAAAAAACCGAGTCACAGACGACGTTTTTAGAAAATTTTGTTGGGAATCATTAGGCCGAATGATTTAGAATAGAATTTCGAAGAAACGGAGTGCATAAAACAGAAAAAGAGTAATTAAAATCGAGAACCTAATTCAGAAACCCAAATCTGGGACGTTTGAAGTCCATGCTAAAAAACATGAGTCACGGTTCACGATTTTTGAAACTTTTGTGGGGAATCATTAGGCCTGATGATTTAGAATCGAAGAGACGGAGTGCATAAAAGAGTAAAAGAGTGCTTAAAATCGAGACCCTAATTTGGAAACCTTAATCTGGGACGTTTGAAGTACGTGCTAAAAAATTGAGTCACAGTCGATGTTTTTCGAAACTTTTGTGGCGAATCATTAGGACTGATGATTTAGAATCGAATTTTGAAGAAACGGATAGCATAAAACAGTAAAATAGTGCTTAAAATCGAGACCCTAATTCGGTAACCTTAATCTGGGACGTTTGAAGTACGTGATAAAAAAACCGAGTCACAGACGACGTTTTTAGAAAATTTTGTTGGGAATCATTAGGCCGAATGATTTAGAATAGAATTTCGAAGAAACGGAGTGCATAAAACAATTCAAGAGTGCTGAAAATCGAGACCCTAATTCGGAAACCTTAATGTTGGACGTTTGAAGTACGTGCTAAAAAACAGTGTCACGGACGACGTTTGTTGAAACTTTTGTAGGGAATCATTAGGCCGGATGTTTAGAATAGAATTTAGAAGAAACGGAGTGCATAAAAGAGTAAAAGGGTGCTTTAAATCGAGACCCTAATTCAGAAACCTTTGTCTGGGACGTTTGAAGTACGTTCTAAAAAAACCGAGTCACGGACGACGTTTTTCGAAACTTTTGTTGGGAATCATTAGGCCGAATGATTTAGAATAGAATTTCGAAGAAACGGAGTGCATAAAACAGAAAAAGAGTAATTAAAATCAAGAACCTAATTCAGAAACCCAAATCTGGGACGTTTGAAGTCCATGCTAAAAAACATGAGTCACGGTTCACGATTTTTGAAACTTTTGTGGGGAATCATTAGGCCTGATGATTTAGAATCGAAGAGACGGAGTGCATAAAAGAGTAAAAGAGTGCTTAAAATCGAGACCCTAATTTGGAAACCTTAATCTGGGACGTTTGAAGTACGTGCTAAAAAATGGAGTCACAGTCGATGTTTTTCGAAACTTTTGTGGCGAATCATTAGGACTGATGATTTAGAATCGAATTTTGAAGAAACGGATAGCATAAAACAGTAAAATAGTGCTTAAAATCGAGACCCTAATTCGGTAACCTTAATCTGGGACGTTTGAAGTACGTGATAAAAAAACCGAGTCACAGACGACGTTTTTAGAAAATTTTGTTGGGAATCATTAGGCCGAATGATTTAGAATAGAATTTCGAAGAAACGGAGTGCATAAAACAGAAAAAGAGTAATTAAAATCGAGAACCTAATTCAGAAACCCAAATCTGGGACGTTTGAAGTCCATGCTAAAAAACATGAGTCACGGTTCACGATTTTTGAAACTTTTGTGGGGAATCATTAGGCCTGATGATTTAGAATCGAAGAGACGGAGTGCATAAAAGAGTAAAAGAGTGCTTAAAATCGAGACCCTAATTTGGAAACCTTAATCTGGGACGTTTGAAGTACGTGCTAAAAAATTGAGTCACAGTCGATGTTTTTCGAAACTTTTGTGGCGAATCATTAGGACTGATGATTTAGAATCGAATTTTGAAGAAACGGATAGCATAAAACAGTAAAATAGTGCTTAAAATCGAGACCCTAATTCGGTAACCTTAATCTGGGACGTTTGAAGTACGTGATAAAAAAACCGAGTCACAGACGACGTTTTTAGAAAATTTTGTTGGGAATCATTAGGCCGAATGATTTAGAATAGAATTTCGAAGAAACGGAGTGCATAAAACAGAAAAAGAGTAATTAAAATCGAGAACCTAATTCAGAAACCCAAATCTGGGACGTTTGAAGTCCATGCTAAAAAACATGAGTCACGGTTCACGATTTTTGAAACTTTTGTGGGGAATCATTAGGCCTGATGATTTAGAATCGAAGAGACGGAGTGCATAAAAGAGTAAAAGAGTGCTTAAAATCGAGACCCTAATTTGGAAACCTTAATCTGGGACGTTTGAAGTACGTGCTAAAAAATTGAGTCACAGTCGATGTTTTTCGAAACTTTTGTGGCGAATCATTAGGACTGATGATTTAGAATCGAATTTTGAAGAAACGGATAGCATAAAACAGTAAAATAGTGCTTAAAATCGAGACCCTAATTCGGTAACCTTAATCTGGGACGTTTGAAGTACGTGATAAAAAAACCGAGTCACAGACGACGTTTTTAGAAAATTTTGTTGGGAATCATTAGGCCGAATGATTTAGAATAGAATTTCGAAGAAACGGAGTGCATAAAACAGAAAAAGAGTAATTAAAATCGAGAACCTAATTCAGAAACCCAAATCTGGGACGTTTGAAGTCCATGCTAAAAAACATGAGTCACGGTTCACGATTTTTGAAACTTGTTTGGCGAATCATAAGGCCTGATGCTTTAGAATCGAAGAGACGGAGTGCATAAAAGAGTAAAAGAGTGCTTAAAATCGAGACCCTACTTTGGAAACCTTAATCTGGGATGTTTGAAGTACGTGCTAAAAAATGGAGTCACGGTCGATGTTTTTCGAAACTTTTGTGGCGAATCATTAGGACTGATGATTTAGAATCGAATTTTGAAGAAACGGATAGCATAAAACAGTAAAAGAGTGCTTAAAATCGAGACCCTAATTCGGTAACCTTAATCTGGGACGTTTGAAGTACGTGATAAAAAAACCGAGTCACAGACGACGATTTTAGAAAATTTTGTTGGGAATCATTAGGCCGAATGATTTAGAATAGAATTTCGAAGAAACGGAGTGCATAAAACAATTCAAGAGTGCTGAAAATCGAGACCCTAATTCGGAAACCTTAATGTTGGACGTTTGAAGTACGTGCTAAAAAACAGTGTCACGGACGACGTTTGTTGAAACTTTTGTAGGGAATCATTAGGCCGGATGTTTAGAATAGAATTTAGAAGAAACGGAGTGCATAAAAGAGTAAAAGGGTGCTTTAAATCGAGACCCTAATTCAGAAACCTTTGTCTGGGACGTTTGAAGTACGTTCTAAAAAAACCGAGTCACGGATGACGTTTTTCGAAACTTTTGTTGGGAATCATTAGGCCGAATGATTTAGAATAGAATTTCGAAGAAACGGAGTGCATAAAACAGAAAAAGAGTAATTAAAATCGAGAACCTAATTCAGAAACCCAAATCTGGGACGTTTGAAGTCCATGCTAAAAAACATGAGTCACGGTTCACGATTTTTGAAACTTTTGTGGGGAATCATTAGGCCTGATGATTTAGAATCGAAGAGACGGAGTGCATAAAAGAGTAAAAGAGTGCTTAAAATCGAGACCCTAATTTGGAAACCTTAATCTGGGACGTTTGAAGTACGTGCTAAAAAATGGAGTCACAGTCGATGTTTTTCGAAACTTTTGTGGCGAATCATTAGGACTGATGATTTAGAATCGAATTTTGAAGAAACGGATAGCATAAAACAGTAAAATAGTGCTTAACATCGAGACCCTAATTCGGTAACCTTAATCTGGGACGTTTGAAGTACGTGCTAAAAAAACAGAGTCACGGACGACGTTTTTCGAAACCTTTTTTTGGGAATCAGTTTAGAATAGAATTTAGAAGAAACGGAGTGCATAAAACAGTAAAAGATTGCTTAAAATCGAGACCTTAATTCGGAAACCTTAATCTAGGACGTTTGAAGTACGTGCTAAAAAAATGAGTCACAGTTCATGAGTTTTGAATCTTTTGTGGCGAATCATTTGGCCTGATGATTTAGAATCGAAGAAACAAAGTGCATAAAAGAGTAAAAGAGTGCTTAAAATCGAGACCCTAATTCAGAAACCCAAATCTGGGACGTTTGAAGTCTGTGCTAAAAAAACGAGTCCAAGTTCACGATTTTTGAAACTTGTTTGGCGAATCATAAGGCCTGATGCTTTAGAATCGAAGAGACGGAGTGCATAAAAGAGTAAAAGAGTGCTTAAAATCGAGACCCTACTTTGGAAACCTTAATCTGGGATGTTTGAAGTACGTGCTAAAAAATGGAGTCACGGTCGATGTTTTTCGAAACTTTTGTGGCGAATCATTAGGACTGATGATTTAGAATCGAATTTTGAAGAAACGGATAGCATAAAACAGTAAAAGAGTGCTTAAAATCGAGACCCTAATTCGGTAACCTTAATCTGGGACGTTTGAAGTACGTGATAAAAAAACCGAGTCACAGACGACGATTTTAGAAAATTTTGTTGGGAATCATTAGGCCGAATGATTTAGAATAGAATTTCGAAGAAACGGAGTGCATAAAACAATTCAAGAGTGCTGAAAATCGAGACCCTAATTCGGAAACCTTAATGTTGGACGTTTGAAGTACGTGCTAAAAAACAGTGTCACGGACGACGTTTGTTGAAACTTTTGTAGGGAATCATTAGGCCGGATGTTTAGAATAGAATTTAGAAGAAACGGAGTGCATAAAAGAGTAAAAGGGTGCTTTAAATCGAGACCCTAATTCAGAAACCTTTGTCTGGGACGTTTGAAGTACGTTCTAAAAAAACCGAGTCACGGATGACGTTTTTCGAAACTTTTGTTGGGAATCATTAGGCCGAATGATTTAGAATAGAATTTCGAAGAAACGGAGTGCATAAAACAGAAAAAGAGTAATTAAAATCGAGAACCTAATTCAGAAACCCAAATCTGGGACGTTTGAAGTCCATGCTAAAAAACATGAGTCACGGTTCACGATTTTTGAAACTTTTGTGGGGAATCATTAGGCCTGATGATTTAGAATCGAAGAGACGGAGTGCATAAAAGAGTAAAAGAGTGCTTAAAATCGAGACCCTAATTTGGAAACCTTAATCTGGGACGTTTGAAGTACGTGCTAAAAAATGGAGTCACAGTCGATGTTTTTCGAAACTTTTGTGGCGAATCATTAGGACTGATGATTTAGAATCGAATTTTGAAGAAACGGATAGCATAAAACAGTAAAATAGTGCTTAACATCGAGACCCTAATTCGGTAACCTTAATCTGGGACGTTTGAAGTACGTGCTAAAAAAACAGAGTCACGGACGACGTTTTTCGAAACCTTTTTTTGGGAATCAGTTTAGAATAGAATTTAGAAGAAACGGAGTGCATAAAACAGTAAAAGATTGCTTAAAATCGAGACCTTAATTCGGAAACCTTAATCTAGGACGTTTGAAGTACGTGCTAAAAAAATGAGTCACATTTCATGAGTTTTGAATCTTTTGTGGCGAATCATTTGGCCTGATGATTTAGAATCGAAGAAACAAAGTGCATAAAAGAGTAAAAGAGTGCTTAAAATCGAGACCCTAATTCAGAAACCCAAATCAGAAACCCAAATCTGGGACGTTTGAAGTCTGTGCTAAAAAAACGAGTCCAAGTTCACGATTTTTGAAACTTGTTTGGCGAATCATAAGGCCTGATGCTTTAGAATCGAAGAGACGGAGTGCATAAAAGAGTAAAAGAGTGCTTAAAATCGAGACCCTACTTTGGAAACCTTAATCTGGGATGTTTGAAGTACGTGCTAAAAAATGGAGTCACGGTCGATGTTTTTCGAAACTTTTGTGGCGAATCATTAGGACTGATGATTTAGAATCGAATTTTGAAGAAACGGATAGCATAAAACAGTAAAAGAGTGCTTAAAATCGAGACCCTAATTCGGTAACCTTAATCTGGGACGTTTGAAGTACGTGATAAAAAAACCGAGTCACAGACGACGATTTTAGAAAATTTTGTTGGGAATCATTAGGCCGAATGATTTAGAATAGAATTTCGAAGAAACGGAGTGCATAAAACAATTCAAGAGTGCTGAAAATCGAGACCCTAATTCGGAAACCTTAATGTTGGACGTTTGAAGTACGTGCTAAAAAACAGTGTCACGGACGACGTTTGTTGAAACTTTTGTAGGGAATCATTAGGCCGGATGTTTAGAATAGAATTTAGAAGAAACGGAGTGCATAAAAGAGTAAAAGGGTGCTTTAAATCGAGACCCTAATTCAGAAACCTTTGTCTGGGACGTTTGAAGTACGTTCTAAAAAAACCGAGTCACGGATGACGTTTTTCGAAACTTTTGTTGGGAATCATTAGGCCGAATGATTTAGAATAGAATTTCGAAGAAACGGAGTGCATAAAACAGAAAAAGAGTAATTAAAATCGAGAACCTAATTCAGAAACCCAAATCTGGGACGTTTGAAGTCCATGCTAAAAAACATGAGTCACGGTTCACGATTTTTGAAACTTTTGTGGGGAATCATTAGGCCTGATGATTTAGAATCGAAGAGACGGAGTGCATAAAAGAGTAAAAGAGTGCTTAAAATCGAGACCCTAATTTGGAAACCTTAATCTGGGACGTTTGAAGTACGTGCTAAAAAATGGAGTCACAGTCGATGTTTTTCGAAACTTTTGTGGCGAATCATTAGGACTGATGATTTAGAATCGAATTTTGAAGAAACGGATAGCATAAAACAGTAAAATAGTGCTTAAAATCGAGACCCTAATTCGGTAACCTTAATCTGGGACGTTTGAAGTACGTGATAAAAAAACCGAGTCACAGACGACGTTTTTAGAAAATTTTGTTGGGAATCATTAGGCCGAATGATTTAGAATAGAATTTCGAAGAAACGGAGTGCATAAAACAGAAAAAGAGTAATTAAAATCGAGAACCTAATTCAGAAACCCAAATCTGGGACGTTTGAAGTCCATGCTAAAAAACATGAGTCACGGTTCACGATTTTTGAAACTTTTGTGGGGAATCATTAGGCCTGATGATTTAGAATCGAAGAGACGGAGTGCATAAAAGAGTAAAAGAGTGCTTAAAATCGAGACCCTAATTTGGAAACCTTAATCTGGGACGTTTGAAGTACGTGCTAAAAAATTGAGTCACAGTCGATGTTTTTCGAAACTTTTGTGGCGAATCATTAGGACTGATGATTTAGAATCGAATTTTGAAGAAACGGATAGCATAAAACAGTAAAATAGTGCTTAAAATCGAGACCCTAATTCGGTAACCTTAATCTGGGACGTTTGAAGTACGTGATAAAAAAACCGAGTCACAGACGACGTTTTTAGAAAATTTTGTTGGGAATCATTAGGCCGAATGATTTAGAATAGAATTTCGAAGAAACGGAGTGCATAAAACAATTCAAGAGTGCTGAAAATCGAGACCCTAATTCGGAAACCTTAATGTTGGACGTTTGAAGTACGTGCTAAAAAACAGTGTCACGGACGACGTTTGTTGAAACTTTTGTAGGGAATCATTAGGCCGGATGTTTAGAATAGAATTTAGAAGAAACGGAGTGCATAAAAGAGTAAAAGGGTGCTTTAAATCGAGACCCTAATTCAGAAACCTTTGTCTGGGACGTTTGAAGTACGTTCTAAAAAAACCGAGTCACGGACGACGTTTTTCGAAACTTTTGTTGGGAATCATTAGGCCGAATGATTTAGAATAGAATTTCGAAGAAACGGAGTGCATAAAACAGAAAAAGAGTAATTAAAATCGAGAACCTAATTCAGAAACCCAAATCTGGGACGTTTGAAGTCCATGCTAAAAAACATGAGTCACGGTTCACGATTTTTGAAACTTTTGTGGGGAATCATTAGGCCTGATGATTTAGAATCGAAGAGACGGAGTGCATAAAAGAGTAAAAGAGTGCTTAAAATCGAGACCCTAATTTGGAAACCTTAATCTGGGACGTTTGAAGTACGTGCTAAAAAATGGAGTCACAGTCGATGTTTTTCGAAACTTTTGTGGCGAATCATTAGGACTGATGATTTAGAATCGAATTTTGAAGAAACGGATAGCATAAAACAGTAAAATAGTGCTTAACATCGAGACCCTAATTCGGTAACCTTAATCTGGGACGTTTGAAGTACGTGCTAAAAAAACAGAGTCACGGACGACGTTTTTCGAAACCTTTTTTTGGGAATCAGTTTAGAATAGAATTTACAAGAAATGGAGTGCATAAAACAGTAAAAGATTGCTTAAAATCGAGACCTTAATTTGGAAACCTTAATCTAGGACGTTTGAAGTACGTGCTAAAAAAATGAGTCACAGTTCATGAGTTTTGAATCTTTTGTGGCGAATCATTTGGCCTGATGATTTAGAATCGAAGAAACAAAGTGCATAAAAGAGTAAAAGAGTGCTTAAAATCGAGACCCTAATTCAGAAACCCAAATCTGGGACGTTTGAAGTCCGTGCTAAAAAAACGAGTCACAGTTCACGATTTTTGAAACTTGTTTGGCGAATCATAAGGCCTGATGCTTTAGAATCGAAGAGACGGAGTGCATAAAAGAGTAAAAGAGTGCTTAAAATCGAGACCCTACTTTGGAAACCTTAATCTGGGATGTTTGAAGTACGTGCTAAAAAATGGAGTCACGGTCGATGTTTTTCGAAACTTTTGTGGCGAATCATTAGGACTGATGATTTAGAATCGAATTTTGAAGAAACGGATAGCATAAAACAGTAAAAGAGTGCTTAAAATCGAGACCCTAATTCGGTAACCTTAATCTGGGACGTTTGAAGTACGTGATAAAAAAACCGAGTCACAGACGACGTTTTTAGAAAATTTTGTTGGGAATCATTAGGCCGAATGATTTAGAATAGAATTTCGAAGAAACGGAGTGCGTAAAACAATTCAAGAGTGCTGAAAATCGAGACCCTAATTCGGAAACCATAATGTTGGACGTTTGAAGTACGTGCTAAAAAACAGTTTTACGGACGACGTTTTTTGAAACTTTTGTTGGGAATCATTAGGCCGGATGTTTAGAATAGAATTTAGAAGAAACGGAGTGCATAAAAGAGTAAAAGGGTGCTTTAAATCGAGACCCTAATTCAGAAACCTTTGTCTGGGACGTTTGAAGTACGTTCTAAAAACACCGAGTCACGGACGACGTTTTTCGAAACTTTTGTTGGGAATCATTAGGCCGAATGATTTAGAATAGAATTTCGAAGAAACGGAGTGCATAAAACAGAAAAAGAGTAATTAAAATCGAGAACCTAATTCAGAAACCCAAATCTGGGACGTTTGAAGTCCATGCTAAAAAACATGAGTCACGGTTCACGATTTTTGAAACTTTTGTGGGGAATCATTAGGCCTGATGATTTAGAATCGAAGAGACGGAGTGCATAAAAGAGTAAAAGAGTGCTTAAAATCGAGACCCTAATTTGGAAACCTTAATCTGGGACGTTTGAAGTACGTGCTAAAAAATGGAGTCACAGTCGATGTTTTTCGAAACTTTTGTGGCGAATCATTAGGACTGATGATTTAGAATCGAATTTTGAAGAAACGGATAGCATAAAACAGTAAAATAGTGCTTAACATCGAGACCCTAATTCGGTAACCTTAATCTGGGACGTTTGAAGTACGTGCTAAAAAAACAGAGTCACGGACGACGTTTTTCGAAACCTTTTTTTGGGAATCAGTTTAGAATAGAATTTAGAAGAAACGGAGTGCATAAAACAGTAAAAGATTGCTTAAAATCGAGACCTTAATTCGGAAACCTTAATCTAGGACGTTTGAAGTACGTGCTAAAAAAATGAGTCACAGTTCATGAGTTTTGAATCTTTTGTGGCGAATCATTTGGCCTGATGATTTAGAATCGAAGAAACAAAGTGCATAAAAGAGTAAAAGAGTGCTTAAAATCGAGACCCTAATTCAGAAACCCAAATCTGGGACGTTTGAAGTCTGTGCTAAAAAAACGAGTCCAAGTTCACGATTTTTGAAACTTGTTTGGCGAATCATAAGGCCTGATGCTTTAGAATCGAAGAGACGGAGTGCATAAAAGAGTAAAAGAGTGCTTAAAATCGAGACCCTACTTTGGAAACCTTAATCAGGGATGTTTGAAGTACGTGCTAAAAAATGGAGTCACGGTCGATGTTTTTCGAAACTTTTGTGGCGAATCATTAGGACTGATGATTTAGAATCGAATTTTGAAGAAACGGATAGCATAAAACAGTAAAAGAGTGCTTAAAATCGAGACCCTAATTCGGTAACCTTAATCTGGGACGTTTGAAGTACGTGATAAAAAAACCGAGTCACAGACGACGATTTTAGAAAATTTTGTTGGGAATCATTAGGCCGAATGATTTAGAATAGAATTTCGAAGAAACGGAGTGCATAAAACAATTCAAGAGTGCTGAAAATCGAGACCCTAATTCGGAAACCTTAATGTTGGACGTTTGAAGTACGTGCTAAAAAACAGTTTCACGGACGACGTTTTTTGAAACTTTTGTAGGGAATCATTAGGCCGGATGTTTAGAATAGAATTTAGAAGAAACGGAGTGCATAAAAGAGTAAAAGGGTGCTTTAAATCGAGACCCTAATTCAGAAACCTTTGTCTGGGACGTTTGAAGTAGGTTCTAAAAACACCGAGTCACGGACGACGTTTTTCGAAACTTTTGTTGGGAATCATTAGGCCGAATGATTTAGAATAGAATTTCGAAGAAACGGAGTGCATAAAACAGAAAAAGAGTAATTAAAATCGAGAACCTAATTCAGAAACCCAAATCTGGGACGTTTGAAGTCCATGCTAAAAAACATGAGTCACGGTTCACGATTTTTGAAACTTTTGTGGGGAATCATTAGGCCTGATGATTTAGAATCGAAGTGACGGAGTGCATAAAAGAGTAAAAGAGTGCTTAAAATCGAGACCCTAATTTGGAAACCTTAATCTGGGACGTTTGAAGTACGTGCTAAAAAATGGAGTCACAGTCGATGTTTTTCGAAACTTTTGTGGCGAATCATTAGGACTGATGATTTAGAATCGAATTTTGAAGAAACGGATAGCATAAAACAGTAAAATAGTGCTTAACATCGAGACCCTAATTCGGTAACCTTAATCTGGGACGTTTGAAGTACGTGCTAAAAAAACAGAGTCACGGACGACGTTTTTCGAAACCTTTTTTTGGGAATCAGTTTAGAATAGAATTTAGAAGAAACGGAGTGCATAAAACAGTAAAAGATTGCTTAAAATCGAGACCTTAATTCGGAAACCATAATCTAGGACGTTTGAAGTACGTGCTAAAAAAATGAGTCACAGTTCATGAGTTTTGAATCTTTTGTGGCGAATCATTTGGCCTGATGATTTAGAATCGAAGAAACAAAGTGCATAAAAGAGTAAAAGAGTGCTTAAAATCGAGACCCTAATTCAGAAACCCAAATCTGGGACGTTTGAAGTCTGTGCTAAAAAAACGAGTCCAAGTTCACGATTTTTGAAACTTGTTTGGCGAATCATAAGGCCTGATGCTTTAGAATCGAAGAGACGGAGTGCATAAAAGAGTAAAAGAGTGCTTAAAATCGAGACCCTACTTTGGAAACCTTAATCTGGGATGTTTGAAGTACGTGCTAAAAAATGGAGTCACGGTCGATGTTTTTCGAAACTTTTGTGGCGAATCATTAGGACTGATGATTTAGAATCGAATTTTGAAGAAACGGATAGCATAAAACAGTAAAAGAGTGCTTAAAATCGAGACCCTAATTCGGTAACCTTAATCTGGGACGTTTGAAGTACGTGATAAAAAAACCGAGTCACAGACGACGATTTTAGAAAATTTTGTTGGGAATCATTAGGCCGAATGATTTAGAATAGAATTTCGAAGAAACGGAGTGCATAAAACAATTCAAGAGTGCTGAAAATCGAGACCCTAATTCGGAAACCTTAATGTTGGACGTTTGAAGTACGTGCTAAAAAACAGTGTCACGGACGACGTTTGTTGAAACTTTTGTAGGGAATCATTAGGCCGGATGTTTAGAATAGAATTTAGAAGAAACGGAGTGCATAAAAGAGTAAAAGGGTGCTTTAAATCGAGACCCTAATTCAGAAACCTTTGTCTGGGACGTTTGAAGTACGTTCTAAAAAAACCGAGTCACGGACGACGTTTTTCGAAACTTTTGTTGGGAATCATTAGGCCGAATGATTTAGAATAGAATTTCGAAGAAACGGAGTGCATAAAACAGAAAAAGAGTAATTAAAATCGAGAACCTAATTCAGAAACCCAAATCTGGGACGTTTGAAGTCCATGCTAAAAAACATGAGTCACGGTTCACGATTTTTGAAACTTTTGTGGGGAATCATTAGGCCTGATGATTTAGAATCGAAGAGACGGAGTGCATAAAAGAGTAAAAGAGTGCTTAAAATCGAGACCCTAATTTGGAAACCTTAATCTGGGACGTTTGAAGTACGTGCTAAAAAATGGAGTCACAGTCGATGTTTTTCGAAACTTTTGTGGCGAATCATTAGGACTGATGATTTAGAATCGAATTTTGAAGAAACGGATAGCATAAAACAGTAAAATAGTGCTTAACATCGAGACCCTAATTCGGTAACCTTAATCTGGGACGTTTGAAGTACGTGCTAAAAAAACAGAGTCACGGACGACGTTTTTCGAAACCTTTTTTTGGGAATCAGTTTAGAATAGAATTTAGAAGAAACGGAGTGCATAAAACAGTAAAAGATTGCTTAAAATCGAGACCTTAATTCGGAAACCTTAATCTAGGACGTTTGAAGTACGTGCTAAAAAAATGAGTCACAGTTCATGAGTTTTGAATCTTTTGTGGCGAATCATTTGGCCTGATGATTTAGAATCGAAGAAACAAAGTGCATAAAAGAGTAAAAGAGTGCTTAAAATCGAGACCCTAATTCAGAAACCCAAATCTGGGACGTTTGAAGTCTGTGCTAAAAAAACGAGTCCAAGTTCACGATTTTTGAAACTTGTTTGGCGAATCATAAGGCCTGATGCTTTAGAATCGAAGAGACGGAGTGCATAAAAGAGTAAAAGAGTGCTTAAAATCGAGACCCTACTTTGGAAACCTTAATCTGGGATGTTTGAAGTACGTGCTAAAAAATGGAGTCACGGTCGATGTTTTTCGAAACTTTTGTGGCGAATCATTAGGACTGATGATTTAGAATCGAATTTTGAAGAAACGGATAGCATAAAACAGTAAAAGAGTGCTTAAAATCGAGACCCTAATTCGGTAACCTTAATCTGGGACGTTTGAAGTACGTGATAAAAAAACCGAGTCACAGACGACGATTTTAGAAAATTTTGTTGGGAATCATTAGGCCGAATGATTTAGAATAGAATTTCGAAGAAACGGAGTGCATAAAACAATTCAAGAGTGCTGAAAATCGAGACCCTAATTCGGAAACCTTAATGTTGGACGTTTGAAGTACGTGCTAAAAAACAGTGTCACGGACGACGTTTGTTGAAACTTTTGTAGGGAATCATTAGGCCGGATGTTTAGAATAGAATTTAGAAGAAACGGAGTGCATAAAAGAGTAAAAGGGTGCTTTAAATCGAGACCCTAATTCAGAAACCTTTGTCTGGGACGTTTGAAGTACGTTCTAAAAAAACCGAGTCACGGACGACGTTTTTCGAAACTTTTGTTGGGAATCATTAGGCCGAATGATTTAGAATAGAATTTCGAAGAAACGGAGTGCATAAAACAGAAAAAGAGTAATTAAAATCGAGAACCTAATTCAGAAACCCAAATCTGGGACGTTTGAAGTCCATGCTAAAAAACATGAGTCACGGTTCACGATTTTTGAAACTTTTGTGGGGAATCATTAGGCCTGATGATTTAGAATCGAAGAGACGGAGTGCATAAAAGAGTAAAAGAGTGCTTAAAATCGAGACCCTAATTTGGAAACCTTAATCTGGGACGTTTGAAGTACGTGCTAAAAAATGGAGTCACAGTCGATGTTTTTCGAAACTTTTGTGGCGAATCATTAGGACTGATGATTTAGAATCGAATTTTGAAGAAACGGATAGCATAAAACAGTAAAATAGTGCTTAACATCGAGACCCTAATTCGGTAACCTTAATCTGGGACGTTTGAAGTACGTGCTAAAAAAACAGAGTCACGGACGACGTTTTTCGAAACCTTTTTTTGGGAATCAGTTTAGAATAGAATTTAGAAGAAACGGAGTGCATAAAACAGTAAAAGATTGCTTAAAATCGAGACCTTAATTCGGAAACCTTAATCTAGGACGTTTGAAGTACGTGCTAAAAAAATGAGTCACAGTTCATGAGTTTTGAATCTTTTGTGGCGAATCATTTGGCCTGATGATTTAGAATCGAAGAAACAAAGTGCATAAAAGAGTAAAAGAGTGCTTAAAATCGAGACCCTAATTCAGAAACCCAAATCTGGGACGTTTGAAGTCTGTGCTAAAAAAACGAGTCCAAGTTCACGATTTTTGAAACTTGTTTGGCGAATCATAAGGCCTGATGCTTTAGAATCGAAGAGACGGAGTGCATAAAAGAGTAAAAGAGTGCTTAAAATCGAGACCCTACTTTGGAAACCTTAATCTGGGATGTTTGAAGTACGTGCTAAAAAATGGAGTCACGGTCGATGTTTTTCGAAACTTTTGTGGCGAATCATTAGGACTGATGATTTAGAATCGAATTTTGAAGAAACGGATAGCATAAAACAGTAAAATAGTGCTTAACATCGAGACCCTAATTCGGTAACCTTAATCTGGGACGTTTGAAGTACGTGCTAAAAAAACAGAGTCACGGACGACGTTTTTCGAAACCTTTTTTTGGGAATCAGTTTAGAATAGAATTTACAAGAAACGGAGTGCATAAAACAGTAAAAGATTGCTTAAAATCGAGACCTTAATTCGGAAACCTTAATCTAGGACGTTTGAAGTACGTGCTAAAAAAATGAGTCACAGTTCATGAGTTTTGAATCTTTTGTGGCGAATCATTTGGCCTGATGATTTAGAATCGAAGAAACAAAGTGCATAAAAGAGTAAAAGAGTGCTTAAAATCGAGACCCTAATTCAGAAACCCAAATCTGGGACGTTTGAAGTCTGTGTTAAAAAAACGAGTCCAAGTTCACGATTTTTGAAACTTGTTTGGCGAATCATAAGGCCTGATGCTTTAGAATCGAAGAGACGGAGTGCATAAAAGAGTAAAAGAGTGCTTAAAATCGAGACCCTACTTTGGAAACCTTAATCTGGGATGTTTGAAGTACGTGCTAAAAAATGGAGTCACGGTCGATGTTTTTCGAAACTTTTGTGGCGAATCATTAGGACTGATGATTTAGAATCGAATTTTGAAGAAACGGATAGCATAAAACAGTAAAAGAGTGCTTAAAATCGAGACCCTAATTCGGTAACCTTAATCTGGGACGTTTGAAGTACGTGATAAAAAAACCGAGTCACAGACGACGATTTTAGAAAATTTTGTTGGGAATCATTAGGCCGAATGATTTAGAATAGAATTTCGAAGAAACGGAGTGCATAAAACAATTCAAGAGTGCTGAAAATCGAGACCCTAATTCGGAAACCTTAATGTTGGACGTTTGAAGTACGTGCTAAAAAACAGTGTCACGGACGACGTTTGTTGAAACTTTTGTAGGGAATCATTAGGCCGGATGTTTAGAATAGAATTTAGAAGAAACGGAGTGCATAAAAGAGTAAAAGGGTGCTTTAAATCGAGACCCTAATTCAGAAACCTTTGTCTGGGACGTTTGAAGTACGTTCTAAAAAAACCGAGTCACGGACGACGTTTTTCGAAACTTTTGTTGGGAATCATTAGGCCGAATGATTTAGAATAGAATTTCGAAGAAACGGAGTGCATAAAACAGAAAAAGAGTAATTAAAATCGAGAACCTAATTCAGAAACCCAAATCTGGGACGTTTGAAGTCCATGCTAAAAAACATGAGTCACGGTTCACGATTTTTGAAACTTTTGTGGGGAATCATTAGGCCTGATGATTTAGAATCGAAGAGACGGAGTGCATAAAAGAGTAAAAGAGTGCTTAAAATCGAGACCCTAATTTGGAAACCTTAATCTGGGACGTTTGAAGTACGTGCTAAAAAATGGAGTCACAGTCGATGTTTTTCGAAACTTTTGTGGCGAATCATTAGGACTGATGATTTAGAATCGAATTTTGAAGAAACGGATAGCATAAAACAGTAAAATAGTGCTTAACATCGAGACCCTAATTCGGTAACCTTAATCTGGGACGTTTGAAGTACGTGCTAAAAAAACAGAGTCACGGACGACGTTTTTCGAAACCTTTTTTTGGGAATCAGTTTAGAATAGAATTTAGAAGAAACGGAGTGCATAAAACAGTAAAAGATTGCTTAAAATCGAGACCTTAATTCGGAAACCTTAATCTAGGACGTTTGAAGTACGTGCTAAAAAAATGAGTCACAGTTCATGAGTTTTGAATCTTTTGTGGCGAATCATTTGGCCTGATGATTTAGAATCGAAGAAACAAAGTGCATAAAAGAGTAAAAGAGTGCTTAAAATCGAGACCCTAATTCAGAAACCCAAATCTGGGACGTTTGAAGTCTGTGCTAAAAAAACGAGTCCAAGTTCACGATTTTTGAAACTTGTTTGGCGAATCATAAGGCCTGATGCTTTAGAATCGAAGAGACGGAGTGCATAAAAGAGTAAAAGAGTGCTTAAAATCGAGACCCTACTTTGGAAACCTTAATCTGGGATGTTTGAAGTACGTGCTAAAAAATGGAGTCACGGTCGATGTTTTTCGAAACTTTTGTGGCGAATCATTAGGACTGATGATTTAGAATCGAATTTTGAAGAAACGGATAGCATAAAACAGTAAAATAGTGCTTAACATCGAGACCCTAATTCGGTAACCTTAATCTGGGACGTTTGAAGTACGTGCTAAAAAAACAGAGTCACGGACGACGTTTTTCGAAACCTTTTTTTGGGAATCAGTTTAGAATAGAATTTAGAAGAAACGGAGTGCATAAAACAGTAAAAGATTGCTTAAAATCGAGACCTTAATTCGGAAACCTTAATCTAGGACGTTTGAAGTACGTGCTAAAAAAATGAGTCACAGTTCATGAGTTTTGAATCTTTTGTGGCGAATCATTTGGCCTGATGATTTAGAATCGAAGAAACAAAGTGCATAAAAGAGTAAAAGAGTGCTTAAAATCGAGACCCTAATTCAGAAACCCAAATCTGGGACGTTTGAAGTCTGTGCTAAAAAAACGAGTCCAAGTTCACGATTTTTGAAACTTGTTTGGCGAATCATAAGGCCTGATGCTTTAGAATCGAAGAGACGGAGTGCATAAAAGAGTAAAAGAGTGCTTAAAATCGAGACCCTAATTCAGAAACCCAAATCTGGGACGTTTGAAGTCCATGCTAAAAAAACGAGTCACAGTTCACGATTTTTGAAACTTGTTTGGCGAATCATAAGGCCTGATGCTTTAGAATCGAAGAGACGGAGTGCATAAAAGAGTTAAAGAGTGCTTAAAATCGAGACCCTACTTTGGAAACCTTAATCTGGGATGTTTGAAGTACGTGCTAAAAAATGGAGTCACGGTCGATGTTTTTCGAAACTTTTGTGGCGAATCATTAGGACTGATGATTTAGAATCGAATTTTGAAGAAACGGATAGCATAAAACAGTAAAAGAGTGCTTAAAATCGAGACCCTAATTCGGTAACCTTAATCTGGGACGTTTGAAGTACGTGATAAAAAAACCGAGTCACAGACGACGTTTTTAGAAAATTTTGTTGGGAATCATTAGGCCGAATGATTTAGAATAGAATTTCGAAGAAACGGAGTGCATAAAACAATTCAAGAGTGCTGAAAATCGAGACCCTAATTCGGAAACCTTAATGTTGGACGTTTGAAGTACGTGCTAAAAAACAGTGTCACGGACGACGTTTGTTGAAACTTTTGTAGGGAATCATTAGGCCGGATGTTTAGAATAGAATTTAGAAGAAACGGAGTGCATAAAAGAGTAAAAGGGTGCTTTAAATCGAGACCCTAATTCAGAAACCTTTGTCTGGGACGTTTGAAGTACGTTCTAAAAAAACCGAGTCACGGACGACGTTTTTCGAAACTTTTGTTGGGAATCATTAGGCCGAATGATTTAGAATAGAATTTCGAAGAAACGGAGTGCATAAAACAGAAAAAGAGTAATTAAAATCGAGAACCTAATTCAGAAACCCAAATCTGGGACGTTTGAAGTCCATGCTAAAAAACATGAGTCACGGTTCACGATTTTTGAAACTTTTGTGGGGAATCATTAGGCCTGATGATTTAGAATCGAAGAGACGGAGTGCATAAAAGAGTAAAAGAGTGCTTAAAATCGAGACCCTAATTTGGAAACCTTAATCTGGGACGTTTGAAGTACGTGCTAAAAAATGGAGTCACAGTCGATGTTTTTCGAAACTTTTGTGGCGAATCATTAGGACTGATGATTTAGAATCGAATTTTGAAGAAACGGATAGCATAAAACAGTAAAATAGTGATTAACATCGAGACCCTAATTCGGTAACCTTAATCTGGGACGTTTGAAGTACGTGCTAAAAAAACAGAGTCACGGACGACGTTTTTCGAAACCTTTTTTTGGGAATCAGTTTAGAATAGAATTTACAAGAAACGGAGTGCATAAAACAGTAAAAGATTGCTTAAAATCGAGACCTTAATTCGGAAACCTTAATCTAGGACGTTTGAAGTACGTGCTAAAAAAATGAGTCACAGTTCATGAGTTTTGAATCTTTTGTGGCGAATCATTTGGCCTGATGATTTAGAATCGAAGAAACAAAGTGCATAAAAGAGTAAAAGAGTGCTTAAAATCGAGACCCTAATTCAGAAACCCAAATCTGGGACGTTTGAAGTCCGTGCTAAAAAAACGAGTCACAGTTCACGATTTTTGAAACTTGTTTGGCGAATCATAAGGCCTGATGCTTTAGAATCGAAGAGACGGAGTGCATAAAAGAGTAAAAGAGTGCTTAAAATCGAGACCCTAATTTGGAAACCTTAATCTGGGATGTTTGAAGTACGTGCTAAAAAATGGAGTCACGGTCGATGTTTTTCGAAACTTTTGTGGCGAATCATTAGGACTGATGATTTAGAATCGAATTTTGAAGAAACGGATAGCATAAAACAGTAAAAGAGTGCTTAAAATCGAGACCCTAATTCGGTAACCTTAATCTGGGACGTTTGAAGTACGTGATAAAAAAACCGAGTCACAGACGACGTTTTTAGAAAATTTTGTTGGGAATCATTAGGCCGAATGATTTAGAATAGAATTTCGAAGAAACAGAGTGCATAAAACAATTCAAGAGTGCTGAAAATCGAGACCCTAATTCGGAAACCTTAATATTGGACGTTTGAAGTACGTGCTAAAAAACAGTTTTACGGACGACGTTTTTTGAAACTTTTGTTGGGAATCATTAGGCCGGATGTTTAGAATAGAATTTAGAAGAAACGGAGTGCATAAAAGAGTAAAAGGGTGCTTTAAATCGAGACCCTAATTCAGAAACCTTTGTCTGGGACGTTTGAAGTACGTTCTAAAAACACCGAGTCACGGACGACGTTTTTTGAAACTTTTGTTGGGAATCATTAGGCCGAATGATTTAGAATAGAATTTCTAAGAAACGGAGTGCATAAAACAGAAAAAGAGTAATTAAAATCGAGAACCTAATTCAGAAACCCAAATCTGGGACGTTTGAAGTCCATGCTAAAAAACATGAGTCACGGTTCACGATTTTTGAAACTTTTATGGGGAATCATTAGGCCTAATGATTTAGAATCGAAGAGACGGAGTGCATAAAAGAGTAAAAGAGTGCTTAAAATCGAGACCCTAATTTGGAAACCTTAATCTGGGACGTTTGAAGTACGTGCTAAAAAATGGAGTCACAGTCGATGTTTTTCGAAACTTTTGTGGCGAATCATTAGGACTGATGATTTAGAATCGAATTTTGAAGAAACGGATAGCATAAAACAGTAAAATAGTGCTTAAAATCGAGACCCTAATTCGGTAACCATAATCTGGGACGTTTGAAGTACGTGATAAAAAAACCGAGTCACAGATGACGTTTTTAGAAAATTTTGTTGGGAATCATTAGGCCGAATGATTGAGAATAGAATTTCGAAGAAACGGAGTGCATAAAACAATTCAAGAGTGCTGAAAATCGAGACCCTAATTCGGAAACCTTAATGTTGGACGTTTGAAGTACGTGCTAAAAAACAGTGTCACGGACGACGTTTGTTGAAACTTTTGTAGGGAATCATTAGGCCGGATGTTTAGAATAGAATTTAGAAGAAACGGAGTGCATAAAAGAGTAAAAGGGTGCTTTAAATCGAGACCCTAATTCAGAAACCTTTGTCTGGGACGTTTGAAGTACGTTCTAAAAACACCGAGTCACGGACGACGTTTTTCGAAACTTTTGTTGGGAATCATTAGGCCGAATGATTTAGAATAGAATTTCGAAGAAACGGAGTGCATAAAACAGAAAAAGAGTAATTAAAATCGAGAACCTAATTCAGAAACCCAAATCTGGGACGTTTGAAGTCCATGCTAAAAAACATGAGTCACGGTTCACGATTTTTGAAACTTTTGTGGGGAATCATTAGGCCTGATGATTTAGAATCGAAGAGACGGAGTGCATAAAAGAGTAAAAGAGTGCTTAAAATCGAGACCCTAATTTGGAAACCTTAATCTGGGACGTTTGAAGTTCGTGCTAAAAAATGGAGTCACAGTCGATGTTTTTCGAAACTTTTGTGGCGAATCATTAGGACTGATGATTTAGAATCGAATTTTGAAGAAACGGATAGCATAAAACAGTAAAATAGTGCTTAACATCGAGACCCTAATTCGGTAACCTTAATCTGGGACGTTTGAAGTACGTGCTAAAAAAACAGAGTCACGGACGACGTTTTTCGAATCCTTTTTTTGGGAATCAGTTTAGAATAGAATTTAGAAGAAACGGAGTGCATAAAACAGTAAAAGATTGCTTAAAATCGAGACCTTAATTCGGAAACCTTAATCTAGGACGTTTGAAGTACGTGCTAAAAAAATGAGTCACAGTTCATGAGTTTTGAATCTTTTGTGGCGAATCATTTGGCCTGATGATTTAGAATCGAAGAAACAAAGTGCATAAAAGAGTAAAAGAGTGCTTAAAATCGAGACCCTAATTCAGAAACCCAAATCTGGGACGTTTGAAGTCCGTGCTAAAAAAACGAGTCACAGTTCACGATTTTTGAAACTTGTTTGGCGAATCATAAGGCCTGATGCTTTAGAATCGAAGAGACGGAGTGCATAAAAGAGTAAAAGAGTGCTTAAAATCGAGACCCTACTTTGGAAACCTTAATCTGGGATGTTTGAAGTACGTGCTAAAAAATGGAGTCACGGTCGATGTTTTTCGAAACTTTTGTGGCGAATCATTAGGACTGATGATTTAGAATCGAATTTTGAAGAAACGGATAGCATAAAACAGTAAAAGAGTGCTTAAAATCGAGACCCTAATTCGGTAACCTTAATCTGGGACGTTTGAAGTACGTGATAAAAAAACCGAGTCACAGACGACGTTTTTAGAAAATTTTGTTGGGAATCATTAGGCCGAATGATTTAGAATAGAATTTCGAAGAAACGGAGTGCATAAAACAATACAAGAGTGCTGAAAATCGAGACCCTAATTCGGAAACCTTAATGTTGGACGTTTGAAGTACGTGCTAAAAAACAGTTTTACGGACGACGTTTTTTGAAACTTTTGTTGGGAATCATTAGGCCGGATGTTTAGAATAGAATTTAGAAGAAACGGAGTGCATAAAAGAGTAAAAGGGTGCTTTAAATCGAGACCCTAATTCAGAAACCTTTGTCTGGGACGTTTGAAGTACGTTCTAAAAACACCGAGTCACGGACGACGTTTTTTGAAACTTTTGTTGGGAATCATTAGGCCGAATGATTTAGAATAGAATTTCGAAGAAACGGAGTGCATAAAACAGAAAAAGAGTAATTAAAATCGAGAACCTAATTCAGAAACCCAAATCTGGGACGTTTGAAGTCCATGCTAAAAAACATGAGTCACGGTTCACGATTTTTGAAACTTTTGTGGGGAATCATTAGGCCTAATGATTTAGAATCGAAGAGACGGAGTGCATAAAAGAGTAAAAGAGTGCTAAAAATCGAGACCCTAATTTGGAAACCTTAATCTGGGACGTTTGAAGTACGTGCTAAAAAATGGAGTCACAGTCGATGTTTTTCGAAACTTTTGTGGCGAATCATTAGGACTGATGATTTAGAATCGAATTTTGAAGAAACGGATAGCATAAAACAGTAAAATAGTGCTTAAAATCGAGACCCTAATTCGGTAACCATAATCTGGGACGTTTGAAGTACGTGATAAAAAAACCAAGTCACAGACGACGTTTTTAGAAAATTTTGTTGGGAATCATTAGGCCGAATGATTTAGAATAGAATTTCGAAGAAACGGAGTGCATAAAACAATTCAAGAGTGCTGAAAATCGAGACCCTAATTCGGAAACCTTAATGTTGGACGTTTGAAGTACGTGCTAAAAAATAGTGTCACGGACGACGTTTGTTGAAACTTTTGTAGGGAATCATTAGGCCGGATGTTTAGAATAGAATTTAGAAGAAACGTTGTGCATAAAAGAGTAAAAGGGTGCTTAAAATCGAGACCCTAATTCAGAAACCCAAATCTGGGACGTTTGAAGTCCGTGCTAAAAAAACGAGTCACAGTTCACGATTTTTGAAACTTGTTTGGCGAATCATAAGGCCTGATGCTTTAGAATCGAAGAGACGGAGTGCATAAAAGAGTAAAAGAGTGCTTAAAATCGAGACCCTACTTTGGAAACCTTAATCTGGGATGTTTGAAGTACGTGCTAAAAAATGGAGTCACGGTCGATGTTTTTCGAAACTTTTGTGGCGAATCATTAGGACTGATGATTTAGAATCGAATTTTGAAGAAACGGATAGCATAAAACAGTAAAAGAGTGCTTAAAATCGAGACCCTAATTCGGTAACCTTAATCTGGGACGTTTGAAGTACGTGATAAAAAAACCGAGTCACAGACGACGTTTTTAGAAAATTTTGTTGGGAATCATTAGGCCAAATGATTTAGAATAGAATTTCGAAGAAACGGAGTGCATAAAACAATTCAAGAGTGCTGAAAATCGAGACCCTAATTCGGAAACCTTAATGTTGGACGTTTGAAGTACGTGCTAAAAAACAGTTTTACGGACGACGTTTTTTGAAACTTTTGTTGGGAATCATTAGGCCGGATGTTTAGAATAGAATTTAGAAGAAACGGAGTGCATAAAAGAGTAAAAGGGTGCTTTAAATCGAGACCCTAATTCAGAAACCTTTGTCTGGGACGTTTGAAGTACGTTCTAAAAACACCGAGTCACGGACGACGTTTTTTGAAACTTTTGTTGGGAATCATTAGGCCGAATGATTTAGAATAGAATTTCGAAGAAACGGAGTGCATAAAACAGAAAAAGAGTAATTAAAATCGAGAACCTAATTCAGAAACCCAAATCTGGGACGTTTGAAGTCCATGCTAAAAAACATGAGTCACGGTTCACGATTTTTGAAACTTTTGTGGGGAATCATTAGGCCTAATGATTTAGAATCGAAGAGACAGAGTGCATAAAAGAGTAAAAGAGTGCTTAAAATCGAGACCCTAATTTGGAAACCTTAATCTGGGACGTTTGAAGTACGTGCTAAAAAATGGAGTCACAGTCGATGTTTTTCGAAACTTTTGTGGCGAATCAATAGGACTGATGATTTAGAATCGAATTTTGAAGAAACGGATAGCATAAAACAGTAAAATAGTGCTTAAAATCGAGACCCTAATTCGGTAACCATAATCTGGGACGTTTGAAGTACGTGATAAAAAAACCGAGTCACAGACGACGTTTTTAGAAAATTTTGTTGGGAATCATTAGGCCGAATGATTTAGAATAGAATTTCGAAGAAACGGAGTGCATAAAACAATTCAAGAGTGCTGAAAATCGAGACCCTAATTCGGAAACCTTAATGTTGGACGTTTGAAGTACGTGCTAAAAAACAGTGTCACGGACGACGTTTGTTGAAACTTTTGTAGGGAATCATTAGGCCGGATGTTTAGAATAGAATTTAGAAGAAACGGAGTGCATAAAAGAGTAAAAGGGTGCTTTAAATCGAGACCCTAATTCAGAAACCTTTGTCTGGGACGTTTGAAGTACGTTCTAAAAAAACCGAGTCACGGACGACGTTTTTCGAAACTTTTGTTGGGAATCATTAGGCCGAATGATTTAGAATAGAATTTCGAAGAAACGGAGTGCATAAAACAGAAAAAGAGTAATTAAAATCGAGAACCTAATTCAGAAACCCAAATCTGGGACGTTTGAAGTCCATGCTAAAAAACATGAGTCACGGTTCACGATTTTTGAAACTTTTGTGGGGAATCATTAGGCCTGATGATTTAGAATCGAAGAGACGGAGTGCATAAAAGAGTAAAAGAGTGCTTAAAATCGAGACCCTAATTTGGAAACCTTAATCTGGGACGTTTGAAGTACGTGCTAAAAAATGGAGTCACAGTCGATGTTTTTCGAAACTTTTGTGGCGAATCATTAGGACTGATGATTTAGAATCGAATTTTGAAGAAACGGATAGCATAAAACAGTAAAATAGTGCTTAGCATCGAGACCCTAATTCGGTAACCTTAATCTGGGACGTTTGAAGTACGTGCTAAAAAAACAGAGTCACGGACGACGTTTTTCGAAACCTTTTTTTGGGAATCAGTTTAGAATAGAATTTACAAGAAACGGAGTGCATAAAACAGTAAAAGATTGCTTAAAATCGAGACCTTAATTCGGAAACCTTAATCTAGGACGTTTGAAGTACGTGCTAAAAAAATGAGTCACAGTTCATGAGTTTTGAATCTTTTGTGGCGAATCATTTGGCCTGATGATTTATAATCGAAGAAACAAAGTGCATAAAAGAGTAAAAGAGTGCTTAAAATCGAGACCCTAATTCAGAAACCCAAATCTGGGACGTTTGAAGTCCATGCTAAAAAAACGAGTCACAGTTCACGATTTTTGAAACTTGTTTGGCGAATCATAAGGCCTGATGCTTTAGAATCGAAGAGACGGAGTGCATAAAAGAGTTAAAGAGTGCTTAAAATCGAGACCCTACTTTGGAAACCTTAATCTGGGATGTTTGAAGTACGTGCTAAAAAATGGAGTCACGGTCGATGTTTTTCGAAACTTTTGTGGCGAATCATTAGGACTGATGATTTAGAATCGAATTTTGAAGAAACGGATAGCATAAAACAGTAAAAGAGTGCTTAAAATCGAGACCCTAATTCGGTAACCTTAATCTGGGACGTTTGAAGTACGTGATAAAAAAACCGAGTCACAGACGACGTTTTTAGAAAATTTTGTTGGGAATCATTAGGCCGAATGATTCAGAATAGAATTTCGAAGAAACGGAGTGCATAAAACAATTCAAGAGTGCTGAAAATCGAGACCCTAATTCGGAAACCTTAATGTTGGACGTTTGAAGTACGTGCTAAAAAACAGTTTTACGGACGACGTTTTTTGAAACTTTTGTTGGGAATCATTAGGCCGGATGTTTAGAATAGAATTTAGAAGAAACGGAGTGCATAAAAGAGTAAAAGGGTGCTTTAAATCGAGACCCTAATTCAGAAACCTTTGTCTGGGACGTTTGAAGTACGTTCTAAAAACACCGAGTCACGGACGACGTTTTTTGAAACTTTTGTTGGGAATCATTAGGCCGAATGATTTAGAATAGAATTTCGAAGAAACGGAGTGCATAAAACAGAAAAAGAGTAATTAAAATCGAGAACCTAATTCAGAAACCCAAATCTGGGACGTTTGAAGTCCATGCTAAAAAACATGAGTCACGGTTCACGATTTTTGAAACTTTTGTGGGGAATCATTAGGCCTGATGATTTAGAATCGAAGAGACGGAGTGCATAAAAGAGTAAAAGAGTGCTTAAAATCGAGACCCTAATTTGGAAACCTTAATCTGGGACGTTTGAAGTACGTGCTAAAAAATTGAGTCACAGTCGATGTTTTTCGAAACTTTTGTGGCGAATCATTAGGACTGATGATTTAGAATCGAATTTTGAAGAAACGGATAGCATAAAACAGTAAAATAGTGCTTAAAATCGAGACCCTAATTCGGTAACCTTAATCTGGGACGTTTGAAGTACGTGATAAAAAAACCGAGTCACTGACGACGTTTTTAGAAAATTTTGTTGGGAATCATTAGGCCGAATGATTTAGAATAGAATTTCGAAGAAACGGAGTGCATAAAACAATTCAAGAGTGCTGAAAATCGAGACCCTAATTCGGAAACCTTAATGTTGGACGTTTGAAGTACGTGCTAAAAAACAGTGTCACGGACGATGTTTTTTGAAACTTTTGTAGGGAATCATTAGGCCGGATGTTTAGAATAGAATTTAGAAGAAACGGAGTGCATAAAAGAGTAAAAGGGTGCTTTAAATCGAGACCCTAATTCAGAAACCTTTGTCTGGGACGTTTGAAGTACGTTCTAAAAAAACCGAGTCACGGACGACGTTTTTCGAAACTTTTGTTGGGAATCATTAGGCCGAATGATTTAGAATAGAATTTCGAAGAAACGGAGTGCATAAAACAGAAAAAGAGTAATTAAAATCGAGAACCTAATTCAGAAACCCAAATCTGGGACGTTTGAAGTCCATGCTAAAAAACATGAGTCACGGTTCACGATTTTTGAAACTTTTGTGGGGAATCATTAGGCCTGATGATTTAGAATCGAAGAGACGGAGTGCATAAAAGAGTAAAAGAGTGCTTAAAATCGAGACCCTAATTTGGAAACCTTAATCTGGGACGTTTGAAGTACGTGCTAAAAAATGGAGTCACAGTCGATGTTTTTCGAAACTTTTGTGGCGAATCATTAGGACTGATGATTTAGAATCGAATTTTGAAGAAACGGATAGCATAAAACAGTAAAATAGTGCTTAGCATCGAGACCCTAATTCGGTAACCTTAATCTGGGACGTTTGAAGTACGTGCTAAAAAAACAGAGTCACGGACGACGTTTTTCGAAACCTTTTTGGGGAATCAGTTTAGAATAGAATTTAGAAGAAACGGAGTGCATAAAACAGTAAAAGATTGCTTAAAATCGAGACCTTAATTCGGAAACCTTAATCTAGGACGTTTGAAGTACGTGCTAAAAAAATGAGTCACAGTTCATGAGTTTTGAATCTTTTGTGGCGAATCATTTGGCCTGATGATTTAGAATCGAAGAAACAAAGTGCATAAAAGAGTAAAAGAGTGCTTAAAATCGAGACCCTAATTCAGAAACCCAAATCTGGGACGTTTGAAGTCCATGCTAAAAAAACGAGTCACAGTTCACGATTTTTGAAACTTGTTTGGCGAATCATAAGGCCTGATGCTTTAGAATCGAAGAGACGGAGTGCATAAAAGAGTTAAAGAGTGCTTAAAATCGAGACCCAACTTTGGAAACCTTAATCTGGGATGTTTGAAGTACGTGCTAAAAAATGGAGTCACGGTCGATGTTTTTCGAAACTTTTGTGGCGAATCATTAGGACTGATGATTTAGAATCGAATTTTGAAGAAACGGATAGCATAAAACAGTAAAAGAGTGCTTAAAATCGAGACCCTAATTCGGTAACCTTAATCTGGGACGTTTGAAGTACGTGATAAAAAAACCGAGTCACAGACGACGTTTTTAGAAAATTTTGTTGGGAATCATTAGGCCGAATGATTTAGAATAGAATTTCGAAGAAACGGAGTGCATAAAACAATTCAAGAGTGCTGAAAATCGAGACCCTAATTCGGAAACCTTAATGTTGGACGTTTGAAGTACGTGCTAAAAAACAGTTTTACGGACGACGTTTTTTGAAACTTTTGTTGGGAATCATTAGGCCGGATGTTTAGAATAGAATTTAGAAGAAACAGAGTGCATAAAAGAGTAAAAGGGTGCTTTAAATCGAGACCCTAATTCAGAAACCTTTGTCTGGGACGTTTGAAGTATGTTCTAAAAACACCGAGTCACGGACGACGTTTTTTGAAACTTTTGTTGGGAATCATTAGGCCGAATGATTTAGAATAGAATTTCGAAGAAACGGAGTGCATAAAACAGAAAAAGAGTAATTAAAATCGAGAACCTAATTCAGAAACCCAAATCTGGGACGTTTGAAGTCCATGCTAAAAAACATGAGTCACGGTTCACGATTTTTGAAACTTTTGTGGGGAATCATTAGGCCTGATGATTTAGAATCGAAGAGACGGAGTGCATAAAAGAGTAAAAGAGTGCTTAAAATCGAGACCCTAATTTGGAAACCTTAATCTGGGACGTTTGAAGTACGTGCTAAAAAATGGAGTCACAGTCGATGTTTTTCGAAACTTTTGTGGCGAATCATTAGGACTGATGATTTAGAATCGAATTTTGAAGAAACGGATAGCATAAAACAGTAAAATAGTGCTTAAAATCGAGACCCTAATTCGGTAACCATAATCTGGGACGTTTGAAGTACGTGATAAAAAAACCGAGTCACAGACGACGTTTTTAGAAAATTTTGTTGGGAATCATTAGGCCGAATGATTTAGAATAGAATTTCGAAGAAACGGAGTGCATAAAACAATTCAAGAGTGCTGAAAATCGAGACCCTAATTCGGAAACCTTAATGTTGGACGTTTGAAGTACGTGCTAAAAAACAGTGTCACGGACGACGTTTGTTGAAACTTTTGTAGGGAATCATTAGGCCGGATGTTTAGAATAGAATTTAGAAGAAACGGAGTGCATAAAAGAGTAAAAGGGTGCTTTAAATCGAGACCCTAATTCAGAAACCTTTGTCTGGGACGTTTGAAGTACGTTCTAAAAAAACCGAGTCACGGACGACGTTTTTCGAAACTTTTGTTGGGAATCATTAGGCCGAATGATTTAGAATAGAATTTCGAAGAAACGGAGTGCATAAAACAGAAAAAGAGTAATTAAAATCGAGAACCTATTTCAGAAACCCAAATCTGGGACGTTTGAACCATGCTAAAAAACATGAGTCACGGTTCACGATTTTTGAAACTTTTGTGGGGAATCATTAGGCCTGATGATTTAGAATCGAAGAGACGGAGTGCATAAAAGAGTAAAAGAGTGCTTAAAATCGAGACCCTAATTTGGAAACCTTAATCTGGGACGTTTGAAGTACGTGCTAAAAAATGGAGTCACAGTCGATGTTTTTCGAAACTTTTGTGGCGAATCATTAGGACTGATGATTTAGAATCGAATTTTGAAGAAACGGATAGCATAAAAAAGTAAAATAGTGCTTAAAATCGAGACCCTAATTCGGTAACCATAATCTGGGACGTTTGAAGTACGTGATAAAAAAACCGAGTCACAGACGACGTTTTTAGAAAATTTTGTTGGGAATCATTAGGCCGAATGATTTAGAATAGAATTTCGAAGAAACGGAGTGCATAAAACAATTCAAGAGTGCTGAAAATCGAGACCCTAATTCGGAAACCTTAATGTTGGACGTTTGAAGTACGTGCTAAAAAACAGTGTCACGGACGACGTTTGTTGAAACTTTTGTAGGGAATCATTAGGCCGGATGTTTAGAATAGAATTTAGAAGAAACGGAGTGCATAAAAGAGTAAAAGGGTGCTTTAAATCGAGACCCTAATTCAGAAACCTTTGTCTGGGACGTTTGAAGTATGTTCTAAAAACACCGAGTCACGGACGACGTTTTTTGAAACTTTTGTTGGGAATCATTAGGCCGAATGATTTAGAATAGAATTTCGAAGAAACGGAGTGCATAAAACAGAAAAAGAGTAATTAAAATCGAGAACCTAATTCAGAAACCCAAATCTGGGACGTTTGAAGTCCATGCTAAAAAACATGAGTCACGGTTCACGATTTTTGAAACTTTTGTGGGGAATCATTAGGCCTGATGATTTAGAATCGAAGAGACGGAGTGCATAAAAGAGTAAAAGAGTGCTTAAAATCGAGACCCTAATTTGGAAACCTTAATCTGGGACGTTTGAAGTACGTGCTAAAAAATGGAGTCACAGTCGATGTTTTTCGAAACTTTTGTGGCGAATCATTAGGACTGATGATTTAGAATCGAATTTTGAAGAAACGGATAGCATAAAACAGTAAAATAGTGCTTAAAATCGAGACCCTAATTCGGTAACCATAATCTGGGACGTTTGAAGTACGTGATAAAAAAACCGAGTCACAGACGACGTTTTTAGAAAATTTTGTTGGGAATCATTAGGCCGAATGATTTAGAATAGAATTTCGAAGAAACGGAGTGCATAAAACAATTCAAGAGTGCTGAAAATCGAGACCCTAATTCGGAAACCTTAATGTTGGACGTTTGAAGTACGTGCTAAAAAACAGTGTCACGGACGACGTTTGTTGAAACTTTTGTAGGGAATCATTAGGCCGGATGTTTAGAATAGAATTTAGAAGAAACGTAGTGCATAAAAGAGTAAAAGGGTGCTTTAAATCGAGACCCTAATTCAGAAACCTTTGTCTGGGACGTTTGAAGTACGTTCTAAAAAAACCGAGTCACGGACGACGTTTTTCGAAACTTTTGTTGGGAATCATTAGGCCGAATGATTTAGAATAGAATTTCGAAGAAACGGAGTGCATAAAACAGAAAAAGAGTAATTAAAATCGAGAACCTATTTCAGAAACCCAAATCTGGGACGTTTGAACCATGCTAAAAAACATGAGTCACGGTTCACGATTTTTGAAACTTTTGTGGGGAATCATTAGGCCTGATGATTTAGAATCGAAGAGACGGAGTGCATAAAAGAGTAAAAGAGTGCTTAAAATCGAGACCCTAATTTGGAAACCTTAATCTGGGACGTTTGAAGTACGTGCTAAAAAATGGAGTCACAGTCGATGTTTTTCGAAACTTTTGTGGCGAATCATTAGGACTGATGATTTAGAATCGAATTTTGAAGAAACGGATAGCATAAAACAGTAAAATAGTGCTTAAAATCGAGACCCTAATTCGGTAACCATAATCTGGGACGTTTGAAGTACGTGATAAAAAAACCGAGTCACAGACGACGTTTTTAGAAAATTTTGTTGGGAATCATTAGGCCGAATGATTTAGAATAGAATTTCGAAGAAACGGAGTGCATAAAACAATTCAAGAGTGCTGAAAATCGAGACCCTAATTCGGAAACCTTAATGTTGGACGTTTGAAGTACGTGCTAAAAAACAGTGTCACGGACGACGTTTGTTGAAACTTTTGTAGGGAATCATTAGGCCGGATGTTTAGAATAGAATTTAGAAGAAACGGAGTGCATAAAAGAGTAAAAGGGTGCTTTAAATCGAGACCCTAATTCAGAAACCTTTGTCTGGGACGTTTGAAGTACGTTCTAAAAAAACCGAGTCACGGACGACGTTTTTCGAAACTTTTGTTGGGAATCATTAGGCCGAATGATTTAGAATAGAATTTCGAAGAAACGGAGTGCATAAAACAGAAAAAGAGTAATTAAAATCGAGAACCTATTTCAGAAACCCAAATCTGGGACGTTTGAACCATGCTAAAAAACATGAGTCACGGTTCACGATTTTTGAAACTTTTGTGGGGAATCATTAGGCCTGATGATTTAGAATCGAAGAGACGGAGTGCATAAAAGAGTAAAAGAGTGCTTAAAATCGAGACCCTAATTTGGAAACCTTAATCTGGGACGTTTGAAGTACGTGCTAAAAAATGGAGTCACAGTCGATGTTTTTCGAAACTTTTGTGGCGAATCATTAGGACTGATGATTTAGAATCGAATTTTGAAGAAACGGATAGCATAAAACAGTAAAATAGTGCTTAAAATCGAGACCCTAATTCGGTAACCATAATCTGGGACGTTTGAAGTACGTGATAAAAAAACCGAGTCACAGACGACGTTTTTAGAAAATTTTGTTGGGAATCATTAGGCCGAATGATTTAGAATAGAATTTCGAAGAAACGGAGTGCATAAAACAATTCAAGAGTGCTGAAAATCGAGACCCTAATTCGGAAACCTTAATGTTGGACGTTTGAAGTACGTGCTAAAAAACAGTGTCACGGACGACGTTTGTTGAAACTTTTGTAGGGAATCATTAGGCCGGATGTTTAGAATAGAATTTAGAAGAAACGGAGTGCATAAAAGAGTAAAAGGGTGCTTTAAATCGAGACCCTAATTCAGAAACCTTTGTCTGGGACGTTTGAAGTACGTTCTAAAAAAACCGAGTCACGGACGACGTTTTTCGAAACTTTTGTTGGGAATCATTAGGCCGAATGATTTAGAATAGAATTTCGAAGAAACGGAGTGCATAAAACAGAAAAAGAGTAATTAAAATCGAGAACCTATTTCAGAAACCCAAATCTGGGACGTTTGAACCATGCTAAAAAACATGAGTCACGGTTCACGATTTTTGAAACTTTTGTGGGGAATCATTAGGCCTGATGATTTAGAATCGAAGAGACGGAGTGCATAAAAGAGTAAAAGAGTGCTTAAAATCGAGACCCTAATTTGGAAACCTTAATCTGGGACGTTTGAAGTACGTGCTAAAAAATGGAGTCACAGTCGATGTTTTTCGAAACTTTTGTGGCGAATCATTAGGACTGATGATTTAGAATCGAATTTTGAAGAAACGGATAGCATAAAACAGTAAAATAGTGCTTAGCATCGAGACCCTAATTCGGTAACCTTAATCTGGGACGTTTGAAGTACGTGCTAAAAAAACAGAGTCACGGACGACGTTTTTCGAAACCTTTTTTTGGGAATCAGTTTAGAATAGAATTTAGAAGAAACGGAGTGCATAAAACAGTAAAAGATTGCTTAAAATCGAGACCTTAATTCGGAAACCTTAATCTAGGACGTTTGAAGTACGTGCTAAAAAAATGAGTCACAGTTCATGAGTTTTGAATCTTTTGTGGCGAATCATTTGGCCTGATGATTTAGAATCGAAGAAACAAAGTGCATAAAAGAGTAAAAGAGTGCTTAAAATCGAGACCCTAATTCAGAAACCCAAATCTGGGACGTTTGAAGTCCATGCTAAAAAAACGAGTCACAGTTCACGATTTTTGAAACTTGTTTGGCGAATCATAAGGCCTGATGCTTTAGAATCGAAGAGACGGAGTGCATAAAAGAGTTAAAGAGTGCTTAAAATCGAGACCCTACTTTGGAAACCTTAATCTGGGATGTTTGAAGTACGTGCTAAAAAATGGAGTCACGGTCGATGTTTTTCGAAACTTTTGTGGCGAATCATTAGGACTGATGATTTAGAATCGAATTTTGAAGAAACGGATAGCATAAAACAGTAAAAGAGTGCTTAAAATCGAGACCCTAATTCGGTAACCTTAATCTGGGACGTTTGAAGTACGTGATAAAAAAACCGAGTCACAGACGACGTTTTTAGAAAATTTTGTTGGGAATCATTAGGCCGAATGATTTAGAATAGAATTTCGAAGAAACGGAGTGCATAAAACAATTCAAGAGTGCTGAAAATCGAGACCCTAATTCGGAAACCTTAATGTTGGACGTTTGAAGTACGTGCTAAAAAACAGTTTTACGGACGACGTTTTTTGAAACTTTTGTTGGGAATCATTAGGCCGGATGTTTAGAATAGAATTTAGAAGAAACGGAGTGCATAAAAGAGTAAAAGGGTGCTTTAAATCGAGACCCTAATTCAGAAACCTTTGTCTGGGACGTTTGAAGTACGTTCTAAAAACACCGAGTCACGGACGACGTTTTTTGAAACTTTTGTTGGGAATCATTAGGCCGAATGATTTAGAATAGAATTTCGAAGAAACGGAGTGCATAAAACAGAAAAAGAGTAATTAAAATCGAGAACCTAATTCAGAAACCCAAATCTGGGACGTTTGAAGTCCATGCTAAAAAACATGAGTCACGGTTCACGATTTTTGAAACTTTTGTGGGGAATCATTAGGCCTAATGATTTAGAATCGAAGAGACGGAGTGCATAAAAGAGTAAAAGAGTGCTTAAAATCGAGACCCTAATTTGGAAACCTTAATCTGGGACGTTTGAAGTACGTGCTAAAAAATGGAGTCACAGTCGATGTTTTTCGAAACTTTTGTGGCGAATCATTAGGACTGATGATTTAGAATCGAATTTTGAAGAAACGGATAGCATAAAACAGTAAAATAGTGCTTAAAATCGAGACCCTAATTCGGTAACCATAATCTGGGACGTTTGAAGTACGTGATAAAAAAACCGAGTCACAGACGACGTTTTTAGAAAATTTTGTTGGGAATCATTAGGCCGAATGATTTAGAATAGAATTTCGAAGAAACGGAGTGCATAAAACAATTCAAGAGTGCTGAAAATCGAGACCCTAATTCGGAAACCTTAATGTTGGACGTTTGAAGTACGTGCTAAAAAACAGTGTCACGGACGACGTTTGTTGAAACTTTTGTAGGGAATCATTAGGCCGGATGTTTAGAATAGAATTTAGAAGAAACGGAGTGCATAAAAGAGTAAAAGGGTGCTTTAAATCGAGACCCTAATTCAGAAACCTTTGTCTGGGACGTTTGAAGTACGTTCTAAAAAAACCGAGTCACGGACGACGTTTTTCGAAACTTTTGTTGGGAATCATTAGGCCGAATGATTTAGAATAGAATTTCGAAGAAACGGAGTGCATAAAACAGAAAAAGAGTAATTAAAATCGAGAACCTATTTCAGAAACCCAAATCTGGGACGTTTGAACCATGCTAAAAAACATGAGTCACGGTTCACGATTTTTGAAACTTTTGTGGGGAATCATTAGGCCTGATGATTTAGAATCGAAGAGACGGAGTGCATAAAAGAGTAAAAGAGTGCTTAAAATCGAGACCCTAATTTGGAAACCTTAATCTGGGACGTTTGAAGTACGTGCTAAAAAATGGAGTCACAGTCGATGTTTTTCGAAACTTTTGTGGCGAATCATTAGGACTGATGATTTAGAATCGAATTTTGAAGAAACGGATAGCATAAAACAGTAAAATAGTGCTTAGCATCGAGACCCTAATTCGGTAACCTTAATCTGGGACGTTTGAAGTACGTGCTAAAAAAACAGAGTCACGGACGACGTTTTTCGAAACCTTTTTTTGGGAATCAGTTTAGAATAGAATTTAGAAGAAACGGAGTGCATAAAACAGTAAAAGATTGCTTAAAATCGAGACCTTAATTCGGAAACCTTAATCTAGGACGTTTGAAGTACGTGCTAAAAAAATGAGTCACAGTTCATGAGTTTTGAATCTTTTGTGGCGAATCATTTGGCCTGATGATTTAGAATCGAAGAAACAAAGTGCATAAAAGAGTAAAAGAGTGCTTAAAATCGAGACCCTAATTCAGAAACCCAAATCTGGGACGTTTGAAGTCCATGCTAAAAAAACGAGTCACAGTTCACGATTTTTGAAACTTGTTTGGCGAATCATAAGGCCTGATGCTTTAGAATCGAAGAGACGGAGTGCATAATAGAGTAAAAGAGTGCTTAAAATCGAGACCCTACTTTGGAAACCTTAATCTGGGATGTTTGAAGTACGTGCTAAAAAATGGAGTCACGGTCGATGTTTTTCGAAACTTTTGTGGCGAATCATTAGGACTGATGATTTAGAATCGAATTTTGAAGAAACGGATAGCATAAAACAGTAAAAGAGTGCTTAAAATCGAGACCCTAATTCGGTAACCTTAATCTGGGACGTTTGAAGTACGTGATAAAAAAACCGAGTCACAGACGACATTTTTAGAAAATTTTGTTGGGAATCATTAGGCCGAATGATTTAGAATAGAATTTCGAAGAAACGGAGTGCATAAAACAATTCAAGAGTGCTGAAAATCGAGACCCTAATTCGGAAACCTTAATGTTGGACGTTTGAAGTACGTGCTAAAAAACAGTTTTACGGACGACGTTTTTTGAAACTTTTGTTGGGAATCATTAGGCCGGATGTTTAGAATAGAATTTAGAAGAAACGGAGTGCATAAAAGAGTAAAAGAGTGCTTTAAATCGAGACCCTAATTCAGAAACCTTTGTCTGGGACGTTTGAAGTACGTTCTAAAAACACCGAGTCACGGACGACGTTTTTTGAAACTTTTGTTGGGAATCATTAGGCCGAATGATTTAGAATAGAATTTCGAAGAAACGGAGTGCATAAAACAGAAAAAGAGTAATTAAAATCGAGAACCTAATTCAGAAACCCAAATCTGGGACGTTTGAAGTCCATGCTAAAAAACATGAGTCACGGTTCACGATTTTTGAAACTTTTGTGGGGAATCATTAGGCCTGATGATTTAGAATCGAAGAGACGGAGTGCATAAAAGAGTAAAAGAGTGCTTAAAATCGAGACCCTAATTTGGAAACCTTAATCTGGGACGTTTGAAGTACGTGCTAAAAAATTGAGTCACAGTCGATGTTTTTCGAAACTTTTGTAGGGAATCATTAGGCCGGATGTTTAGAATAGAATTTAGAAGAAACGGAGTGCATAAAAGAGTAAAAGGGTGCTTTAAATCGAGACCCTAATTCAGAAACCTTTGTCTGGGACGTTTGAAGTACGTTCTAAAAAAACCGAGTCACGGACGACGTTTTTCGAAACTTTTGTTGGGAATCATTAGGCCGAATGATTTAGAATAGAATTTCGAAGAAACGGAGTGCATAAAACAGAAAAAGAGTAATTAAAATCGAGAACCTAATTCAGAAACCCAAATCTGGGACGTTTGAAGTCCATGCTAAAAAACATGAGTCACGGTTCACGATTTTTGAAACTTTTGTGGGGAATCATTAGGCCTGATGATTTAGAATCGAAGAGACGGAGTGCATAAAAGAGTAAAAGAGTGCTTAAAATCGAGACCCTAATTTGGAAACCTTAATCTGGGACGTTTGAAGTACGTGCTAAAAAATGGAGTCACAGTCGATGTTTTTCGAAACTTTTGTGGCGAATCATTAGGACTGATGATTTAGAATCGAATTTTGAAGAAACGGATAGCATAAAACAGTAAAATAGTGCTTAACATCGAGACCCTAATTCGGTAACCTTAATCTGGGACGTTTGAAGTACGTGCTAAAAAAACAGAGTCACGGACGACGTTTTTCGAAACCTTTTTTTGGGAATCAGTTTAGAATAGAATTTACAAGAAACGGAGTGCATAAAACAGTAAAAGATTGCTTAAAATCGAGACCTTAATTCGGAAACCTTAATCTAGGACGTTTGAAGTACGTGCTAAAAAAATGAGTCACAGTTCATGAGTTTTGAATCTTTTGTGGCGAATCATTTGGCCTGATGATTTAGAATCGAAGAAACAAAGTGCATAAAAGAGTAAAAGAGTGCTTAAAATCGAGACCCTAATTCAGAAACCCAAATCTGGGACGTTTGAAGTCCATGCTAAAAAAACGAGTCACAGTTCACGATTTTTGAAACTTGTTTGGCGAATCATAAGGCCTGATGCTTTAGAATCGAAGAGACGGAGTGCATAAAAGAGTTAAAGAGTGCTTAAAATCGAGACCCTACTTTGGAAACCTTAATCTGGGATGTTTGAAGTACGTGCTAAAAAATGGAGTCACGGTCGATGTTTTTCGAAACTTTTGTGGCGAATCATTAGGACTGATGATTTAGAATCGAATTTTGAAGAAACGGATAGCATAAAACAGTAAAAGAGTGCTTAAAATCGAGACCCTAATTCGGTAACCTTAATCTGGGACGTTTGAAGTACGTGATAAAAAAACCGAGTCACAGACGACGTTTTTAGAAAATTTTGTTGGGAATCATTAGCCCGAATGATTTAGAATAGAATTTCGAAGAAACGGAGTGCATAAAACAATTCAAGAGTGCTGAAAATCGAGACCCTAATTCGGAAACCTTAATGTTGGACGTTTGAAGTACGTGCTAAAAAACAGTTTTACGGACGACGTTTTTTGAAACTTTTGTTGGGAATCATTAGGCCGGATGTTTAGAATAGAATTTAGAAGAAACGGAGTGCATAAAAGAGTAAAAGGGTGCTTTAAATCGAGACCCTAATTCAGAAACCTTTGTCTGGGACGTTTGAAGTACGTTCTAAAAAAACCGAGTCACGGACGACGTTTTTTGAAACTTTTGTTGGGAATCATTAGGCCGAATGATTTAGAATAGAATTTCGAAGAAACGGAGTGCATAAAACAGAAAAAGAGTAATTAAAATCGAGAACCTAATTCAGAAACCCAAATCTGGGACGTTTGAAGTCCATGCTAAAAAACATGAGTCACGGTTCACGATTTTTGAAACTTTTGTGGGGAATCATTAGGCCTAATGATTTAGAATCGAAGAGACGGAGTGCATAAAAGAGTAAAAGAGTGCTTAAAATCGAGACCCTAATTTGGAAACCTTAATCTGGGACGTTTGAAGTACGTGCTAAAAAATGGAGTCACAGTCGATGTTTTTCGAAACTTTTTTGGCGAATCATTAGGACTGATGATTTAGAATCGAATTTTGAAGAAACGGATAGCATAAAACAGTAAAATAGTGCTTAAAATCGAGACCCTAATTCGGTAACCATAATCTGGGACGTTTGAAGTACGTGATAAAAAAACCGAGTCACAGACGACGTTTTTAGAAAATTTTGTTGGGAATCATTAGGCCGAATGATTTAGAATAGAATTTCGAAGAAACGGAGTGCATAAAACAATTCAAGAGTGCTGAAAATCGAGACCCTAATTCGGAAACCTTAATGTTGGACGTTTGAAGTACGTGCTAAAAAACAGTGTCACGGACGACGTTTGTTGAAACTTTTGTAGGGAATCATTAGGCCGGATGTTTAGAATAGAATTTAGAAGAAACGGAGTGCATAAAAGAGTAAAAGGGTGCTTTAAATCGAGACCCTAATTCAGAAACCTTTGTCTGGGACGTTTGAAGTACGTTCTAAAAAAACCGAGTCACGGACGACGTTTTTCGAAACTTTTGTTGGGAATCATTAGGCCGAATGATTTAGAATAGAATTTCGAAGAAACGGAGTGCATAAAACAAAAAAAGAGTAATTAAAATCGAGAACCTATTTCAGAAACCCAAATCTGGGACGTTTGAAGTCCATGCTAAAAAACATGAGTCACGGTTCACGATTTTTGAAACTTTTGTGGGGAATCATTAGGCCTGATGATTTAGAATCGAAGAGACGGAGTGCATAAAAGAGTAAAAGAGTGCTTAAAATCGAGACCCTAATTTGGAAACCTTAATCTGGGACGTTTGAAGTACGTGCTAAAAAATGGAGTCACAGTCGATGTTTTTCGAAACTTTTGTGGCGAATCATTAGGACTGATGATTTAGAATCGAATTTTGAAGAAACGGATAGCATAAAACAGTAAAATAGTGCTTAACATCGAGACCCTAATTCGGTAACCTTAATCTGGGACGTTTGAAGTACGTGCTAAAAAAACAGAGTCACGGACGACGTTTTTCGAAACCTTTTTTTGGGAATCAGTTTAGAATAGAATTTAGAAGAAACGGAGTGCATAAAACAGTAAAAGATTGCTTAAAATCGAGACCTTAATTCGGAAACCTTAATCTAGGACGTTTGAAGTACGTGCTAAAAAAATGAGTCACAGTTCATGAGTTTTGAATCTTTTGTGGCGAATCATTTGGCCTGATGATTTAGAATCGAAGAAACAAAGTGCATAAAAGAGTAAAAGAGTGCTTAAAATCGAGACCCTAATTCAGAAACCCAAATCTGGGACGTTTGAAGTCCATGCTAAAAAAACGAGTCACAGTTCACGATTTTTGAAACTTGTTTGGCGAATCATAAGGCCTGATGCTTTAGAATCGAAGAGACGGAGTGCATAATAGAGTAAAAGAGTGCTTAAAATCGAGACCCTACTTTGGAAACCTTAATCTGGGATGTTTGAAGTACGTGCTAAAAAATGGAGTCACGGTCGATGTTTTTCGAAACTTTTGTGGCGAATCATTAGGACTGATGATTTAGAATCGAATTTTGAAGAAACGGATAGCATAAAACAGTAAAAGAGTGCTTAAAATCGAGACCCTAATTCGGTAACCTTAATCTGGGACGTTTGAAGTACGTGATAAAAAAACCGAGTCACAGACGACGTTTTTAGAAAATTTTGTTGGGAATCATTAGGCCGAATGATTTAGAATAGAATTTCGAAGAAATGGAGTGCATAAAACAATTCAAGAGTGCTGAAAATCGAGACCCTAATTCGGAAACCTTAATGTTGGACGTTTGAAGTACGTGCTAAAAAACAGTTTTACGGACGACGTTTTTTGAAACTTTTGTTGGGAATCATTAGGCCGGATGTTTAGAATAGAATTTAGAAGAAACGGAGTGCATAAAAGAGTAAAAGGGTGCTTTAAATCGAGACCCTAATTCAGAAACCTTTGTCTGGGACGTTTGAAGTACGTTCTAAAAACACCGAGTCACGGACGACGTTTTTTGAAACTTTTGTTGGGAATCATTAGGCCGAATGATTTAGAATAGAATTTCGAAGAAACGGAGTGCATAAAACAGAAAAAGAGTAATTAAAATCGAGAACCTAATTCAGAAACCCAAATCTGGGACGTTTGAAGTCCATGCTAAAAAACATGAGTCACGGTTCACGATTTTTGAAACTTTTGTGGGGAATCATTAGGCCTAATGATTTAGAATCGAAGAGACGGAGTGCATAAAAGAGTAAAAGAGTGCTTAAAATCGAGACCCTAATTTGGAAACCTTAATCTGGGACGTTTGAAGTACGTGCTAAAAAATGGAGTCACAGTCGATGTTTTTCGAAACTTTTGTGGCGAATCATTAGGACTGATGATTTAGAATCGAATTTTGAAGAAACGGATAGCATAAAACAGTAAAATAGTGCTTAAAATCGAGACCCTAATTCGGTAACCATAATCTGGGACGTTTGAAGTACGTGATAAAAAAACCGAGTCACAGACGACGTTTTTAGAAAATTTTGTTGGGAATCATTAGGCCGAATGATTTAGAATAGAATTTCGAAGAAACGGAGTGCATAAAACAATTCAAGAGTGCTGAAAATCGAGACCCTAATTCGGAAACCTTAATGTTGGACGTTTGAAGTACGTGCTAAAAAACAGTTTTACGGACGACGTTTTTTGAAACTTTTGTTGGGAATCATTAGGCCGGATGTTTAGAATAGAATTTAGAAGAAACGGAGTGCATAAAAGAGTAAAAGGGTGCTTTAAATCGAGACCCTAATTCAGAAACCTTTGTCTGGGACGTTTGAAGTACGTTCTAAAAACACCGAGTCACGGACGACGTTTTTTGAAACTTTTGTTGGGAATCATTAGGCCGAATGATTTAGAATAGAATTTTGAAGAAACGGAGTGCATAAAACAGAAAAAGAGTAATTAAAATCGAGAACCTAATTCAGAAACCCAAATCTGGGACGTTTGAAGTCCATGCTAAAAAACATGAGTCACGGTTCACGATTTTTGAAACTTTTGTGGGGAATCATTAGGCCTAATGATTTAGAATCGAAGAGACGGAGTGCATAAAAGAGTAAAAGAGTGCTTAAAATCGAGACCCTAATTTGGAAACCTTAATCTGGGACGTTTGAAGTACGTGCTAAAAAATGGAGTCACAGTCGATGTTTTTCGAAACTTTTGTAGGGAATCATTAGGCCGGATGTTTAGAATAGAATTTAGAAGAAACGGAGTGCATAAAAGAGTAAAAGGGTGCTTTAAATCGAGACCCTAATTCAGAAACCTTTGTCTGGGACGTTTGAAGTACGTTCTAAAAAAACCGAGTCACGGACGACGTTTTTCGAAACTTTTGTTGGGAATCATTAGGCCGAATGATTTAGCATAGAATTTCGAAGAAACGGAGTGCATAAAACAGAAAAAGAGTAATTAAAATCGAGAACCTAATTCAGAAACCCAAATCTGGGACGTTTGAAGTCCATGCTAAAAAACATGAGTCACGGTTCACGATTTTTGAAACTTTTGTGGGGAATCATTAGGCCTGATGATTTAGAATCGAAGAGACGGAGTGCATAAAAGAGTAAAAGAGTGCTTAAAATCGAGACCCTAATTTGGAAACCTTAATCTGGGACGTTTGAAGTACGTGCTAAAAAATGGAGTCACAGTCGATGTTTTTCGAAACTTTTGTGGCGAATCATTAGGACTGATGATTTAGAATCGAATTTTGAAGAAACGGATAGCATAAAACAGTAAAATAGTGCTTAAAATCGAGACCCTAATTCGGTAACCATAATCTGGGACGTTTGAAGTACGTGATAAAAAAACCGAGTCACAGACGACGCTTTTAGAAAATTTTGTTGGGAATCATTAGGCCGAATGATTTAGAATAGAATTTCGAAGAAACGGAGTGCATAAAACAATTCAAGAGTGCTGAAAATCGAGACCCTAATTCGGAAACCTTAATGTTGGACGTTTGAAGTACGTGCTAAAAAACAGTGTCACGGACGACGTTTGTTGAAACTTTTGTAGGGAATCATTAGGCCGGATGTTTAGAATAGAATTTAGAAGAAACGGAGTGCATAAAAGAGTAAAAGGGTGCTTTAAATCGAGACCCTAATTCAGAAACCTTTGTCTGGGACGTTTGAAGTACGTTCTAAAAAAACCGAGTCACGGACGACGTTTTTCGAAACTTTTGTTGGGAATCATTAGGCCGAATGATTTAGAATAGAATTTCGAAGAAACGGAGTGCATAAAACAAAAAAAGAGTAATTAAAATCGAGAACCTATTTCAGAAACCCAAATCTGGGACGTTTGAAGTCCATGCTAAAAAACATGAGTCACGGTTCACGATTTTTGAAACTTTTGTGGGGAATCATTAGGCCTGATGATTTAGAATCGAAGAGACGGAGTGCATAAAAGAGTAAAAGAGTGCTTAAAATCGAGACCCTAATTTGGAAACCTTAATCTGGGACGTTTGAAGTACGTGCTAAAAAATGGAGTCACAGTCGATGTTTTTCGAAACTTTTGTGGCGAATCATTAGGACTGATGATTTAGAATCAAATTTTGAAGAAACGGATAGCATAAAACAGTAAAATAGTGCTTAACATCGAGACCCTAATTCGGTAACCTTAATCTGGGACGTTTGAAGTACGTGCTAAAAAAACAGAGTCACGGACGACGTTTTTCGAAACCTTTTTTTGGGAATCAGTTTAGAATAGAATTTAGAAGAAACGGAGTGCATAAAACAGTAAAAGATTGCTTAAAATCGAGACCTTAATTCGGAAACCTTAATCTAGGACGTTTGAAGTACGTGCTAAAAAAATGAGTCACAGTTCATGAGTTTTGAATCTTTTGTGGCGAATCATTTGGCCTGATGATTTAGAATCGAAGAAACAAAGTGCATAAAAGAGTAAAAGAGTGCTTAAAATCGAGACCCTAATTCAGAAACCCAAATCTGGGACGTTTGAAGTCCATGCTAAAAAAACGAGTCACAGTTCACGATTTTTGAAACTTGTTTGGCGAATCATAAGGCCTGATGCTTTAGAATCGAAGAGACGGAGTGCATAAAAGAGTTAAAGAGTGCTTAAAATCGAGACCCTACTTTGGAAACCTTAATCTGGGATGTTTGAAGTACGTGCTAAAAAATGGAGTCACGGTCGATGTTTTTCGAAACTTTTGTGGCGAATCATTAGGACTGATGATTTAGAATCGAATTTTGAAGAAACGGATAGCATAAAACAGTAAAAGAGTGCTTAAAATCGAGACCCTAATTCGGTAACCTTAATCTGGGACGTTTGAAGTACGTGATAAAAAAACCGAGTCACAGACGACGTTTTTAGAAAATTTTGTTGGGAATCATTAGGCCGAATGATTTAGAATAGAATTTCGAAGAAATGGAGTGCATAAAACAATTCAAGAGTGCTGAAAATCGAGACCCTAATTCGGAAACCTTAATGTTGGACGTTTGAAGTACGTGCTAAAAAACAGTTTTACGGACGACGTTTTTTGAAACTTTTGTTGGGAATCATTAGGCCGGATGTTTAGAATAGAATTTAGAAGAAACGGAGTGCATAAAAGAGTAAAAGGGTGCTTTAAATCGAGACCCTAATTCAGAAACCTTTGTCTGGGACGTTTGAAGTACGTTCTAAAAACACCGAGTCACGGACGACGTTTTTTGAAACTTTTGTTGGGAATCATTAGGCCGAATGATTTAGAATAGAATTTCGAAGAAACGGAGTGCATAAAACCGAAAAAGAGTAATTAAAATCGAGAACCTAATTCAGAAACCCAAATCTGGGACGTTTGAAGTCCATGCTAAAAAACATGAGTCACGGTTCACGATTTTTGAAACTTTTGTGGGGAATCATTAGGCCTAATGATTTAGAATCGAAGAGACGGAGTGCATAAAAGAGTAAAAGAGTGCTTAAAATCGAGACCCTAATTTGGAAACCTTAATCTGGGACGTTTGAAGTACGTGCTAAAAAATGGAGTCACAGTCGATGTTGTTCGAAACTTTTGTGGCGAATCATTAGGACTGATGATTTAGAATCGAATTTTGAAGAAACGGATAGCATAAAACAGTAAAATAGTGCTTAAAATCGAGACCCTAATTCAGAAACCTTTGTCTGGGACGTTTGAAGTACGTTCTAAAAAAACCGAGTCACGGACGACGTTTTTCGAAACTTTTGTTGGGAATCATTAGGCCGAATGATTTAGAATAGAATTTCGAAGAAACGGAGTGCATAAAACAGAAAAAGAGTAATTAAAATCGAGAACCTAATTCAGAAACCCAAATCTGGGACGTTTGAAGTCCATGCTAAAAAACATGAGTCACGGTTCACGATTTTTGAAACTTTTGTGGGGAATCATTAGGCCTGATGATTTAGAATCGAAGAGACGGAGTGCATAAAAGAGTAAAAGAGTGCTTAAAATCGAGACCTTAATTTGGAAACCTTAATCTGGGACGTTTGAAGTACGTGCTAAAAAATGGAGTCACAGTCGATGTTTTTCGAAACTTTTGTGGCGAATCATTAGGACTGATGATTTAGAATCGAATTTTGAAGAAACGGATAGCATAAAACAGTAAAATAGTGCTTAACATCGAGACCCTAATTCGGTAACCTTAATCTGGGACGTTTGAAGTACGTGCTAAAAAAACAGAGTCACGGACGACGTTTTTCGAAACCTTTTTTTGGGAATCAGTTTAGAATAGAATTTACAAGAAACGGAGTGCATAAAACAGTAAAAGATTGCTTAAAATCGAGACCTTAATTCGGAAACCTTAATCTAGGACGTTTGAAGTACGTGCTAAAAAAATGAGTCACAGTTCATGAGTTTTGAATCTTTTGTGGCGAATCATTTGGCCTGATGATTTAGAATCGAAGAAACAAAGTGCATAAAAGAGTAAAAGAGTGCTTAAAATCGAGACCCTAATTCAGAAACCCAAATCTGGGACGTTTGAAGTCCATGCTAAAAAAACGAGTCACAGTTCACGATTTTTGAAACTTGTTTGGCGAATCATAAGGCCTGATGCTTTAGAATCGAAGAGACGGAGTGCATAAAAGAGTTAAAGAGTGCTTAAAGTCGAGACCCTACTTTGGAAACCTTAATCTGGGATGTTTGAAGTACGTGCTAAAAAATGGAGTCACAGTCGATGTTTTTCGAAACTTTTGTGGCGAATCATTAGGACTGATGATTTAGAATCGAATTTTGAAGAAACGGATAGCATAAAACAGTAAAAGAGTGCTTAAAATCGAGACCCTAATTCGGTAACCTTAATCTGGGACGTTTGAAGTACGTGATAAAAAAACCGAGTCACAGACGACGTTTTTAGAAAATTTTGTTGGGAATCATTAGGCCGAATGATTTAGAATAGAATTTCGAAGAAATGGAGTGCATAAAACAATTCAAGAGTGCTGAAAATCGAGACCCTAATTCGGAAACCTTAATGTTGGACGTTTGAAGTACGTGCTAAAAAACAGTTTTACGGACGACGTTTTTTGAAACTTTTGTTGGGAATCATTAGGCCGGATGTTTAGAATAGAATTTAGAAGAAACGGAGTGCATAAAAGAGTAAAAGGGTGCTTTAAATCGAGACCCTAATTCAGAAACCTTTGTCTGGGACGTTTGAAGTACGTTCTAAAAACACCGAGTCACGGACGACGTTTTTTGAAACTTTTGTTGGGAATCATTAGGCCGAATGATTTAGAATAGAATTTCGAAGAAACGGAGTGCATAAAACCGAAAAAGAGTAATTAAAATCGAGAACCTAATTCAGAAACCCAAATCTGGGACGTTTGAAGTCCATGCTAAAAAACATGAGTCACGGTTCACGATTTTTGAAACTTTTGTGGGGAATCATTAGGCCTAATGATTTAGAATCGAAGAGACGGAGTGCATAAAAGAGTAAAAGAGTGCTTAAAATCGAGACCCTAATTTGGAAACCTTAATCTGGGACGTTTGAAGTACGTGCTAAAAAATGGAGTCACAGTCGATGTTGTTCGAAACTTTTGTGGCGAATCATTAGGACTGATGATTTAGAATCGAATTTTGAAGAAACGGATAGCATAAAACAGTAAAATAGTGCTTAAAATCGAGACCCTAATTCAGAAACCTTTGTCTGGGACGTTTGAAGTACGTTCTAAAAAAACCGAGTCACGGACGACGTTTTTCGAAACTTTTGTTGGGAATCATTAGGCCGAATGATTTAGAATAGAATTTCGAAGAAACGGAGTGCATAAAACAGAAAAAGAGTAATTAAAATCGAGAACCTAATTCAGAAACCCAAATCTGGGACGTTTGAAGTCCATGCTAAAAAACATGAGTCACGGTTCACGATTTTTGAAACTTTTGTGGGGAATCATTAGGCCTGATGATTTAGAATCGAAGAGACGGAGTGCATAAAAGAGTAAAAGAGTGCTTAAAATCGAGACCTTAATTTGGAAACCTTAATCTGGGACGTTTGAAGTACGTGCTAAAAAATGGAGTCACAGTCGATGTTTTTCGAAACTTTTGTGGCGAATCATTAGGACTGATGATTTAGAATCGAATTTTGAAGAAACGGATAGCATAAAACAGTAAAATAGTGCTTAACATCGAGACCCTAATTCGGTAACCTTAATCTGGGACGTTTGAAGTACGTGCTAAAAAAACAGAGTCACGGACGACGTTTTTCGAAACCTTTTTTTGGGAATCAGTTTAGAATAGAATTTAGAAGAAACGGAGTGCATAAAACAGTAAAAGATTGCTTAAAATCGAGACCTTAATTCGGAAACCTTAATCTAGGACGTTTGAAGTACGTGCTAAAAAAATGAGTCACAGTTCATGAGTTTTGAATCTTTTGTGGCGAATCATTTGGCCTGATGATTTAGAATCGAAGAAACAAAGTGCATAAAAGAGTAAAAGAGTGCTTAAAATCGAGACCCTAATTCAGAAACCCAAATCTGGGACGTTTGAAGTCCATGCTAAAAAAACGAGTCACAGTTCACGATTTTTGAAACTTGTTTGGCGAATCATAAGGCCTGATGCTTTAGAATCGAAGAGACGGAGTGCATAAAAGAGTTAAAGAGTGCTTAAAATCGAGACCCTACTTTGGAAACCTTAATCTGGGATGTTTGAAGTACGTGCTAAAAAATGGAGTCACGGTCGATGTTTTTCGAAACTTTTGTGGCGAATCATTAGGACTGATGATTTAGAATCGAATTTTGAAGAAACGGATAGCATAAAACAGTAAAAGAGTGCTTAAAATCGAGACCCTAATTCGGTAACCTTAATCTGGGACGTTTGAAGTACGTGATAAAAAAACCGAGTCACAGACGACGTTTTTAGAAAATTTTGTTGGGAATCATTAGGCCGAATGATTTAGAATAGAATTTCGAAGAAATGGAGTGCATAAAACAATTCAAGAGTGCTGAAAATCGAGACCCTAATTCGGAAACCTTAATGTTGGACGTTTGAAGTACGTGCTAAAAAACAGTTTTACGGACGACGTTTTTTGAAACTTTTGTTGGGAATCATTAGGCCGGATGTTTAGAATAGAATTTAGAAGAAACGGAGTGCATAAAAGAGTAAAAGGGTGCTTTAAATCGAGACCCTAATTCAGAAACCTTTGTCTGGGACGTTTGAAGTACGTTCTAAAAACACCGAGTCACGGACGACGTTTTTTGAAACTTTTGTTGGGAATCATTAGGCCGAATGATTTAGAATAGAATTTCGAAGAAACGGAGTGCATAAAACCGAAAAAGAGTAATTAAAATCGAGAACCTAATTCAGAAACCCAAATCTGGGACGTTTGAAGTCCATGCTAAAAAACATGAGTCACGGTTCACGATTTTTGAAACTTTTGTGGGGAATCATTAGGCCTGATGATTTAGAATCGAAGAGACGGAGTGCATAAAAGAGTAAAAGAGTGCTTAAAATCGAGACCTTAATTTGGAAACCTTAATCTGGGACGTTTGAAGTACGTGCTAAAAAATGGAGTCACAGTCGATGTTTTTCGAAACTTTTGTGGCGAATCATTAGGACTGATGATTTAGAATCGAATTTTGAAGAAACGGATAGCATAAAACAGTAAAATAGTGCTTAACATCGAGACCCTAATTCGGTAACCTTAATCTGGGACGTTTGAAGTACGTGCTAAAAAAACAGAGTCACGGACGACGTTTTTCGAAACCTTTTTTTGGGAATCAGTTTAGAATAGAATTTAGAAGAAACGGAGTGCATAAAACAGTAAAAGATTGCTTAAAATCGAGACCTTAATTCGGAAACCTTAATCTAGGACGTTTGAAGTACGTGCTAAAAAAATGAGTCACAGTTCATGAGTTTTGAATCTTTTGTGGCGAATCATTTGGCCTGATGATTTAGAATCGAAGAAACAAAGTGCATAAAAGAGTAAAAGAGTGCTTAAAATCGAGACCCTAATTCAGAAACCCAAATCTGGGACGTTTGAAGTCCATGCTAAAAAAACGAGTCACAGTTCACGATTTTTGAAACTTGTTTGGCGAATCATAAGGCCTGATGCTTTAGAATCGAAGAGACGGAGTGCATAAAAGAGTTAAAGAGTGCTTAAAATCGAGACCCTACTTTGGAAACCTTAATCTGGGATGTTTGAAGTACGTGCTAAAAAATGGAGTCACGGTCGATGTTTTTCGAAACTTTTGTGGCGAATCATTAGGACTGATGATTTAGAATCGAATTTTGAAGAAACGGATAGCATAAAACAGTAAAAGAGTGCTTAAAATCGAGACCCTAATTCGGTAACCTTAATCTGGGACGTTTGAAGTACGTGATAAAAAAACCGAGTCACAGACGACGTTTTTAGAAAATTTTGTTGGGAATCATTAGGCCGAATGATTTAGAATAGAATTTCGAAGAAATGGAGTGCATAAAACAATTCAAGAGTGCTGAAAATCGAGACCCTAATTCGGAAACCTTAATGTTGGACGTTTGAAGTACGTGCTAAAAAACAGTTTTACGGACGACGTTTTTTGAAACTTTTGTTGGGAATCATTAGGCCGGATGTTTAGAATAGAATTTAGAAGAAACGGAGTGCATAAAAGAGTAAAAGGGTGCTTTAAATCGAGACCCTAATTCAGAAACCTTTGTCTGGGACGTTTGAAGTACGTTCTAAAAACACCGAGTCACGGACGACGTTTTTTGAAACTTTTGTTGGGAATCATTAGGCCGAATGATTTAGAATAGAATTTCGAAGAAACGGAGTGCATAAAACCGAAAAAGAGTAATTAAAATCGAGAACCTAATTCAGAAACCCAAATCTGGGACGTTTGAAGTCCATGCTAAAAAACATGAGTCACGGTTCACGATTTTTGAAACTTTTGTGGGGAATCATTAGGCCTAATGATTTAGAATCGAAGAGACGGAGTGCATAAAAGAGTAAAAGAGTGCTTAAAATCGAGACCCTAATTTGGAAACCTTAATCTGGGACGTTTGAAGTACGTGCTAAAAAATGGAGTCACAGTCGATGTTGTTCGAAACTTTTGTGGCGAATCATTAGGACTGATGATTTAGAATCGAATTTTGAAGAAACGGATAGCATAAAACAGTAAAATAGTGCTTAAAATCGAGACCCTAATTCAGAAACCTTTGTCTGGGACGTTTGAAGTACGTTCTAAAAAAACCGAGTCACGGACGACGTTTTTCGAAACTTTTGTTGGGAATCATTAGGCCGAATGATTTAGAATAGAATTTCGAAGAAACGGAGTGCATAAAACAGAAAAAGAGTAATTAAAATCGAGAACCTAATTCAGAAACCCAAATCTGGGACGTTTGAAGTCCATGCTAAAAAACATGAGTCACGGTTCACGATTTTTGAAACTTTTGTGGGGAATCATTAGGCCTGATGATTTAGAATCGAAGAGACGGAGTGCATAAAAGAGTAAAAGAGTGCTTAAAATCGAGACCTTAATTTGGAAACCTTAATCTGGGACGTTTGAAGTACGTGCTAAAAAATGGAGTCACAGTCGATGTTTTTCGAAACTTTTGTGGCGAATCATTAGGACTGATGATTTAGAATCGAATTTTGAAGAAACGGATAGCATAAAACAGTAAAATAGTGCTTAACATCGAGACCCTAATTCGGTAACCTTAATCTGGGACGTTTGAAGTACGTGCTAAAAAAACAGAGTCACGGACGACGTTTTTCGAAACCTTTTTTTGGGAATCAGTTTAGAATAGAATTTACAAGAAACGGAGTGCATAAAACAGTAAAAGATTGCTTAAAATCGAGACCTTAATTCGGAAACCTTAATCTAGGACGTTTGAAGTACGTGCTAAAAAAATGAGTCACAGTTCATGAGTTTTGAATCTTTTGTGGCGAATCATTTGGCCTGATGATTTAGAATCGAAGAAACAAAGTGCATAAAAGAGTAAAAGAGTGCTTAAAATCGAGACCCTAATTCAGAAACCCAAATCTGGGACGTTTGAAGTCCATGCTAAAAAAACGAGTCACAGTTCACGATTTTTGAAACTTGTTTGGCGAATCATAAGGCCTGATGCTTTAGAATCGAAGAGACGGAGTGCATAAAAGAGTTAAAGAGTGCTTAAAATCGAGACCCTACTTTGGAAACCTTAATCTGGGATGTTTGAAGTACGTGCTAAAAAATGGAGTCACGGTCGATGTTTTTCGAAACTTTTGTGGCGAATCATTAGGACTGATGATTTAGAATCGAATTTTGAAGAAACGGATAGCATAAAACAGTAAAAGAGTGCTTAAAATCGAGACCCTAATTCGGTAACCATAATCTGGGACGTTTGAAGTACGTGATAAAAAAACCGAGTCACAGACGACGTTTTTAGAAAATTTTGTTGGGAATCATTAGGCCGAATGATTTAGAATAGAATTTCGAAGAAATGGAGTGCATAAAACAATTCAAGAGTGCTGAAAATCGAGACCCTAATTCGGAAACCTTAATGTTGGACGTTTGAAGTACGTGCTAAAAAACAGTGTCACGGACGACGTTTGTTGAAACTTTTGTAGGGAATCATTAGGCCGGTTGTTTAGAATAGAATTTAGAAGAAACGGAGTGCATAAAAGAGTAAAAGGGTGCTTTAAATCGAGACCCTAATTCAGAAACCTTTGTCTGGGACGTTTGAAGTACGTTCTAAAAAAACCGAGTCACGGACGACGTTTTTCGAAACTTTTGTTGGGAATCATTAGGCCGAATGATTTAGAATAGAATTTCGAAGAAACGGAGTGCATAAAACAGAAAAAGAGTAATTAAAATCGAGAACCTATTTCAGAAACCCAAATCTGGGACGTTTGAAGTCCATGCTAAAAAACATGAGTCACGGTTCACGATTTTTGAAACTTTTGTGGGGAATCATTAGGCCTGATGATTTAGAATCGAAGAGACGGAGTGCATAAAAGAGTAAAAGAGTGCTTAAAATCGAGACCCTAATTTGGAAACCTTAATCTGGGACGTTTGAAGTACGTGCTAAAAAATGGAGTCACAGTCGATGTTTTTCGAAACTTTTGTGGCGAATCATTAGGACTGATGATTTAGAATCGAATTTTGAAGAAACGGATAGCATAAAACAGTAAAATAGTGCTTAACATCGAGACCCTAATTCGGTAACCTTAATCTGGGACGTTTGAAGTACGTGCTAAAAAAACAGAGTCACGGACGACGTTTTTCGAAACCTTTTTTTGGGAATCAGTTTAGAATAGAATTTAGAAGAAACGGAGTGCATAAAACAGTAAAAGATTGCTTAAAATCGAGACCTTAATTCGGAAACCTTAATCTAGGACGTTTGAAGTACGTGCTAAAAAAATGAGTCACAGATCATGAGTTTTGAATCTTTTGTGGCGAATCATTTGGCCTGATGATTTAGAATCGAAGAAACAAAGTGCATAAAAGAGTAAAAGAGTGCTTAAAATCGAGACCCTAATTCAGAAACCCAAATCTGGGACGTTTGAAGTCCATGCTAAAAAAACGAGTCACAGTTCACGATTTTTGAAACTTGTTTGGCGAATCATAAGGCCTGATGCTTTAGAATCGAAGAGACGGAGTGCATAAAAGAGTTAAAGAGTGCTTAAAATCGAGACCCTACTTTGGAAACCTTAATCTGGGATGTTTGAAGTACGTGCTAAAAAATGGAGTCACGGTCGATGTTTTTCGAAACTTTTGTGGCGAATCATTAGGACTGATGATTTAGAATCGAATTTTGAAGAAACGGATAGCATAAAACAGTAAAAGAGTGCTTAAAATCGAGACCCTAATTCGGTAACCTTAATCTGGGACGTTTGAAGTACGTGATAAAAAAACCGAGTCACAGACGACGTTTTTAGAAAATTTTGTTGGGAATCATTAGGCCGAATGATTTAGAATAGAATTTCGAAGAAACGGAGTGCATAAAACAATTCAAGAGTGCTGAAAATCGAGACCCTAATTCGGAAACCTTAATGTTGGACGTTTGAAGTACGTGCTAAAAAACAGTTTTACGGACGACGTTTTTTGAAACTTTTGTTGGGAATCATTAGGCCGGATGTTTAGAATAGAATTTAGAAGAAACGGAGTGCATAAAAGAGTAAAAGGGTGCTTTAAATCGAGACCCTAATTCAGAAACCTTTGTCTGGGACGTTTGAAGTACGTTCTAAAAACACCGAGTCACGGACGACGTTTTTTGAAACTTTTGTTGGGAATCATTAGGCCGAATTATTTAGAATAGAATTTCGAAGAAACGGAGTGCATAAAACAGAAAAAGAGTAATTAAAATCGAGAACCTAATTCAGAAACCCAAATCTGGGACGTTTGAAGTCCATGCTAAAAAACATGAGTCACGGTTCACGATTTTTGAAACTTTTGTGGGGAATCATTAGGCCTAATGATTTAGAATCGAAGAGACGGAGTGCATAAAAGAGTAAAAGAGTGCTTAAAATCGAGACCCTAATTTGGAAACCTTAATCTGGGACGTTTGAAGTACGTGCTAAAAAATGGAGTCACAGTCGATGTTTTTCGAAACTTTTGTGGCGAATCATTAGGACTGATGATTTAGAATCGAATTTTGAAGAAACGGATAGCATAAAACAGTAAAATAGTGCTTAAAATCGAGACCCTAATTCGGTAACCATAATCTGGGACGTTTGAAGTACGTGATAAAAAAACCGAGTCACAGACGACGTTTTTAGAAAATTTTGTTGGGAATCATTAGGCCGAATGATTTAGAATAGAATTTCGAAGAAACGGAGTGCATAAAACAATTCAAGAGTGCTGAAAATCGAGACCCTAATTCGGAAACCTTAATGTTGGACGTTTGAAGTACGTGCTAAAAAACAGTGTCACGGATGACGTTTGTTGAAACTTTTGTAGGGAATCATTAGGCCGGATGTTTAGAATAGAATTTAGAAGAAACGGAGTGCATAAAAGAGTAAAAGGGTGCTTTAAATCGAGACCCTAATTCAGAAACCTTTGTCTGGGACGTTTGAAGTACGTTCTAAAAAAACCGAGTCACGGACGACGTTTTTCGAAACTTTTGTTGGGAATCATTAGGCCGAATGATTTAGAATAGAATTTCGAAGAAACGGAGTGCATAAAACAGAAAAAGAGTAATTAAAATCGAGAACCTATTTCAGAAACCCAAATCTGGGACGTTTGAAGTCCATGCTAAAAAACATGAGTCACGGTTCACGATTTTTGAAACTTTTGTGGGGAATCATTAGGCCTGATGATTTAGAATCGAAGAGACGGAGTGCATAAAAGAGTAAAAGAGTGCTTAAAATCGAGACCCTAATTTGGAAACCTTAATCTGGGACGTTTGAAGTACGTGCTAAAAAATGGAGTCACAGTCGATGTTTTTCGAAACTTTTGTGGCGAATCATTAGGACTGATGATTTAGAATCGAATTTTGAAGAAACGGATAGCATAAAACAGTAAAATAGTGCTTAACATCGAGACCCTAATTCGGTAACCTTAATCTGGGACGTTTGAAGTACGTGCTAAAAAAACAGAGTCACGGACGACGTTTTTCGAAACCTTTTTTTGGGAATCAGTTTAGAATAGAATTTAGAAGAAACGGAGTGCATAAAACAGTAAAAGATTGCTTAAAATCGAGACCTTAATTCGGAAACCTTAATCTAGGACGTTTGAAGTACGTGCTAAAAAAATGAGTCACAGTTCATGAGTTTTGAATCTTTTGTGGCGAATCATTTGGCCTGATGATTTAGAATCGAAGAAACAAAGTGCATAAAAGAGTAAAAGAGTGCTTAAAATCGAGACCCTAATTCAGAAACCCAAATCTGGGACGTTTGAAGTCCATGCTAAAAAAACGAGTCACAGTTCACGATTTTTGAAACTTGTTTGGCGAATCATAAGGCCTGATGCTTTAGAATCGAAGAGACGGAGTGCATAAAAGAGTTAAAGAGTGCTTAAAATCGAGACCCTACTTTGGAAACCTTAATCTGGGATGTTTGAAGTACGTGCTAAAAAATGGAGTCACGGTCGATGTTTTTCGAAACTTTTGTGGCGAATCATTAGGACTGATGATTTAGAATCGAATTTTGAAGAAACGGATAGCATAAAACAGTAAAAGAGTGCTTAAAATCGAGACCCTAATTCGGTAACCTTAATCTGGGACGTTTGAAGTACGTGATAAAAAAACCGAGTCACAGACGACGTTTTTAGAAAATTTTGTTGGGAATCATTAGGCCGAATGATTTAGAATAGAATTTCGAAGAAACGGAGTGCATAAAACAATTCAAGAGTGCTGAAAATCGAGACCCTAATTCGGAAACCTTAATGTTGGACGTTTGAAGTACGTGCTAAAAAACAGTTTTACGGACGACGTTTTTTGAAACTTTTGTTGGGAATCATTAGGCCGGATGTTTAGAATAGAATTTAGAAGAAACGGAGTGCATAAAAGAGTAAAAGGGTGCTTTAAATCGAGACCCTAATTCAGAAACCTTTGTCTGGGACGTTTGAAGTACGTTCTAAAAACACCGAGTCACGGACGACGTTTTTTGAAACTTTTGTTGGGAATCATTAGGCCGAATGATTTAGAATAGAATTTCGAAGAAACGGAGTGCATAAAACAGAAAAAAGAGTAATTAAAATCGAGAACCTAATTCAGAAACCCAAATCTGGGACGTTTGAAGTCCATGCTAAAAAACATGAGTCACGGTTCACGATTTTTGAAACTTTTGTGGGGAATCATTAGGCCTGATGATTTAGAATCGAAGAGACGGAGTGCATAAAAGAGTAAAAGAGTGCTAAAAATCGAGACCCTAATTTGGAAACCTTAATCTGGGACGTTTGAAGTACGTGCTAAAAAATGGAGTCACAGTCGATGTTTTTCGAAACTTTTGTGGCGAATCATTAGGACTGATGATTTAGAATCGAATTTTGAAGAAACGGATAGCATAAAACAGTAAAATAGTGCTTAAAATCGAGACCCTAATTCGGTAACCATAATCTGGGACGTTTGAAGTACGTGATAAAAAAACCGAGTCACAGACGACGTTTTTAGAAAATTTTGTTGGGAATCATTAGGCCGAATGATTTAGAATAGAATTTCGAAGAAATGGAGTGCATAAAACAATTCAAGAGTGCTGAAAATCGAGACCCTAATTCGGAAACCTTAATGTTGGACGTTTGAAGTACGTGCTAAAAAACAGTGTCACGGACGACGTTTGTTGAAACTTTTGTAGGGAATCATTAGGCCGGATGTTTAGAATAGAATTTAGAAGAAACGGAGTGCATAAAAGAGTAAAAGGGTGCTTTAAATCGAGACCCTAATTCAGAAACCTTTGTCTGGGACGTTTGAAGTACGTTCTAAAAAAACTGAGTCACGGACGACGTTTTTCGAAACTTTTGTTGGGAATCATTAGGCCGAATGATTTAGAATAGAATTTCGAAGAAACGGAGTGCATAAAACAGAAAAAGAGTAATTAAAATCGAGAACCTATTTCAGAAACCCAAATCTGGGACGTTTGAAGTCCATGCTAAAAAACATGAGTCACGGTTCACGATTTTTGAAACTTTTGTGGGGAATCATTAGGCCTGATGCTTTAGAATCGAAGAGACGGAGTGCATAAAAGAGTAAAAGAGTGCTTAAAATCGAGACCCTACTTTGGAAACCTTAATCTGGGATGTTTGAAGTACGTGCTAAAAAATGGAGTCACGGTCGATGTTTTTCGAAACTTTTGTGGCGAATCATTAGGACTGATGATTTAGAATTGAATTTTGAAGAAACGGATAGCATAAAACAGTAAAAGAGTGCTTAAAATCGAGACCCTAATTCGGTAACCTTAATCTGGGACGTTTGAAGTACGTGATAAAAAAACCGAGTCACAGACGACGTTTTTAGAAAATTTTGTTGGGAATCATTAGGCCGAATGATTTAGAATAGAATTTCGAAGAAACGGAGTGCATAAAACAATTCAAGAGTGCTGAAAATCGAGACCCTAATTTGGAAACCTTAATGTTGGACGTTTGAAGTACGTGCTAAAAAACAGTGTCACGGACGACGTTTTTTGAAACTTTTGTAGGGAATCATTAGGCCGGATGTTTAGAATAGAATTTAGAAGAAACGGAGTGCATAAAAGAGTAAAAGGGTGCTTTAAATCGAGACCCTAATTCAGATACCTTTGTCTGGGACGTTTGAAGTACGTTCTAAAAAAACCGAGTCACGGACGACGTTTTTCGAAACTTTTGTTGGGAATCATTAGGCCGAATGATTTAGAATAGAATTTCGAAGAAACGGAGTGCATAAAACAGAAAAAGAGTTATTAAAATCGAGAACCTAATTCAGAAACCCAAATCTGGGACGTTTGAAGTCCATGCTAAAAAACATGAGTCACGGTTCACGATTTTTGAAACTTTTGTGGGGAATCATTAGGCCTGATGATTTAGAATCGAAGAGACGGAGTGCATAAAAGAGTAAAAGAGTGCTTAAAATCGAGACCCTAATTTGGAAACCTTAATCTGGGACGTTTGAAGTACGTGCTAAAAAATGGAGTCACAGTCGATGTTTTTCGAAACTTTTGTGGCGAATCATTAGGACTGATGATTTAGAATCGAATTTTGAAGAAACGGATAGCATAAAACAGAAAAATAGTGCTTAAAATCGAGACCCTAATTCGGTAACCATAATCTGGGACGTTTGAAGTACGTGATAAAAAAACCGAGTCACAGACGACGTTTTTAGAAAATTTTGTTGGGAATCATTAGGCCGAATGATTTAGAATAGAATTTCGAAGAAACGGAGTGCATAAAACAATTCAAGAGTGCTGAAAATCGAGACCCTAATTCGGAAACCTTAATGTTGGACGTTTGAAGTACGTGCTAAAAAACAGTGTCACGGACGACGTTTGTTGAAACTTTTGTAGGGAATCATTAGGCCGGATGTTTAGAATAGAATTTAGAAGAAACGGAGTGCATAAAAGAGTAAAAGGGTGCTTTAAATCGAGACCCTAATTCAGAAACCTTTGTCTGGGACGTTTGAAGTACGTTCTAAAAAAACCGAGTCACGGACGACGTTTTTCGAAACTTTTGTTGGGAATCATTAGGCCGAATGATTTAGAATAGAATTTCGAAGAAACGGAGTGCATAAAACAGAAAAAGAGTAATTAAAATCGAGAACCTATTTCAGAAACCCAAATCTGGGACGTTTGAAGTCCATGCTAAAAAACATGAGTCACGGTTCACGATTTTTGAAACTTTTGTGGGGAATCATTAGGCCTGATGATTTAGAATCGAAGAGACGGAGTGCATAAAAGAGTAAAAGAGTGCTTAAAATCGAGACCTTAATTTGGAAACCTTAATCTGGGACGTTTGAAGTACGTGCTAAAAAATGGAGTCACAGTCGATGTTTTTCGAAACTTTTGTGGCGAATCATTAGGACTGATGATTTAGAATCGAATTTTGAAGAAACGGATAGCATAAAACAGTAAAATAGTGCTTAACATCGAGACCCTAATTCGGTAACCTTAATCTGGGACGTTTGAAGTACGTGCTAAAAAAACAGAGTCACGGACGACGTTTTTCGAAACCTTTTTTTGGGAATCAGTTTAGAATAGAATTTAGAAGAAACGGAGTGCATAAAACAGTAAAAGATTGCTTAAAATCGAGACCTTAATTCGGAAACGTTAATCTAGGACGTTTGAAGTACGTGCTAAAAAAATGAGTCACAGTTCATGAGTTTTGAATCTTTTGTGGCGAATCATTTGGCCTGATGATTTAGAATCGAAGAAACAAAGTGCATAAAAGAGTAAAAGAGTGCTTAAAATCGAGACCCTAATTCAGAAACCCAAATCTGGGACGTTTGAAGTCTGTGCTAAAAAAACGAGTCCAAGTTCACGATTTTTGAAACTTGTTTGGCGAATCATAAGGCCTGATGCTTTAGAATCGAAGAGACGGAGTGCATAAAAGAGTAAAAGAGTGCTTAAAATCGAGACCCTACTTTGGAAACCTTAATCTGGGATGTTTGAAGTACGTGCTAAAAAATGGAGTCACGGTCGATGTTTTTCGAAACTTTTGTGGCGAATCATTAGGACTGATGATTTAGAATCGAATTTTGAAGAAACGGATAGCATAAAACAGTAAAAGAGTGCTTAAAATCGAGACCCTAATTCGGTAACCTTAATCTGGGACGTTTGAAGTACGTGATAAAAAAACCGAGTCACAGACGACGTTTTTAGAAAATTTTGTTGGGAATCATTAGGCCGAATGATTTAGAATAGAATTTCGAAGAAACGGAGTGCATAAAACAATTCAAGAGTGCTGAAAATCGAGACCCTAATTTGGAAACCTTAATGTTGGACGTTTGAAGTACGTGCTAAAAAACAGTGTCACGGACGACGTTTTTTGAAACTTTTGTAGGGAATCATTAGACCGGATGTTTAGAATAGAATTTAGAAGAAACGGAGTGCATAAAAGAGTAAAAGGGTGCTTTAAATCGAGACCCTAATTCAGATACCTTTGTCTGGGACGTTTGAAGTACGTTCTAAAAAAACCGAGTCACGGACGACGTTTTTCGAAACTTTTGTTGGGAATCATTAGGCCGAATGATTTAGAATAGAATTTCGAAGAAACGGAGTGCATAAAACAGAAAAAGAGTAATTAAAATCGAGAACCTAATTCAGAAACCCAAATCTGGGACGTTTGAAGTCCATGCTAAAAAACATGAGTCACGGTTCACGATTTTTGAAACTTTTGTGGGGAATCATTAGGCCTGATGATTTAGAATCGAAGAGACGGAGTGCATAAAAGAGTAAAAGAGTGCTTAAAATCGAGACCCTAATTTGGAAACCTTAATCTGGGACGTTTGAAGTACGTGCTAAAAAATGGAGTCACAGTCGATGTTTTTCGAAACTTTTGTGGCGAATCATTAGGACTGATGATTTAGAATCGAATTTTGAAGAAACGGATAGCATAAAACAGTAAAATAGTGCTTAACATCGAGACCCTAATTCGGTAACCTTAATCTGGGACGTTTGAAGTACGTGCTAAAAAAACAGAGTCACGGACGACGTTTTTCGAAACCTTTTTTTGGGAATCAGTTTAGAATAGAATTTAGAAGAAACGGAGTGCATAAAACAGTAAAAGATTGCTTAAAATCGAGACCTTAATTCGGAAACCTTAATCTAGGACGTTTGAAGTACGTGCTAAAAAAATGAGTCACAGTTCATGAGTTTTGAATCTTTTGTGGCGAATCATTTGGCCTGATGATTTAGAATCGAAGAAACAAAGTGCATAAAAGAGTAAAAGAGTGCTTAAAATCGAGACCCTAATTCAGAAACCCAAATCTGGGACGTTTGAAGTCTGTGCTAAAAAAACGAGTCCAAGTTCACGATTTTTGAAACTTGTTTGGCGAATCATAAGGCCTGATGCTTTAGAATCGAAGAGACGGAGTGCATAAAAGAGTAAAAGAGTGCTTAAAATCGAGACCCTACTTTGGAAACCTTAATCTGGGATGTTTGAAGTACGTGCTAAAAAATGGAGTCACGGTCGATGTTTTTCGAAACTTTTGTGGCGAATCATTAGGACTGATGATTTAGAATCGAATTTTGAAGAAACGGATAGCATAAAACAGTAAAAGAGTGCTTAAAATCGATACCCTAATTCGGTAACCTTAATCTGGGACGTTTGAAGTACGTGATAAAAAAACCGAGTCACAGACGACGTTTTTAGAAAATTTTGTTGGGAATCATTAGGCCGAATGATTTAGAATAGAATTTCGAAGAAACGGAGTGCATAAAACAATTCAAGAGTGCTGAAAATCGAGACCCTAATTTGGAAACCTTAATGTTGGACGTTTGAAGTACGTGCTAAAAAACAGTGTCACGGACGACGTTTTTTGAAACTTTTGTAGGGAATCATTAGGCCGGATGTTTAGAATAGAATTTAGAAGAAACGGAGTGCATAAAAGAGTAAAAGGGTGCTTTAAATCGAGACCCTAATTCAGATACCTTTGTCTGGGACGTTTGAAGTACGTTCTAAAAAAACCGAGTCACGGACGACGTTTTTCGAAACTTTTGTTGGGAATCATTAGGCCGAATGATTTAGAATAGAATTTCGAAGAAACGGAGTGCATAAAACAGAAAAAGAGTAATTAAAATCGAGAACCTAATTCAGAAACCCAAATCTGGGACGTTTGAAGTCCATGCTAAAAAACATGAGTCACGGTTCACGATTTTTGAAACTTTTGTGGGGAATCATTAGGCCTGATGATTTAGAATCGAAGAGACGGAGTGCATAAAAGAGTAAAAGAGTGCTTAAAATCGAGACCCTAATTTGGAAACCTTAATCTGGGACGTTTGAAGTACGTGCTAAAAAATGGAGTCACAGTCGATGTTTTTCGAAACTTTTGTGGCGAATCATTAGGACTGATGATTTAGAATCGAATTTTGAAGAAACGGATAGCATAAAACAGAAAAATAGTGCTTAAAATCGAGACCCTAATTCGGTAACCATAATCTGGGACGTTTGAAGTACGTGATAAAAAAACCGAGTCACAGACGACGTTTTTAGAAAATTTTGTTGGGAATCATTAGGCCGAATGATTTAGAATAGAATTTCGAAGAAACGGAGTGCATAAAACAATTCAAGAGTGCTGAAAATCGAGACCCTAATTCGGAAACCTTAATGTTGGACGTTTGAAGTACGTGCTAAAAAACAGTGTCACGGACGACGTTTGTTGAAACTTTTGTAGGGAATCATTAGGCCGGATGTTTAGAATAGAATTTAGAAGAAACGGAGTGCATAAAAGAGTAAAAGGGTGCTTTAAATCGAGACCCTAATTCAGAAACCTTTGTCTGGGACGTTTGAAGTACGTTCTAAAAAAACCGAGTCACGGACGACGTTTTTCGAAACTTTTGTTGGGAATCATTAGGCCGAATGATTTAGAATAGAATTTCGAAGAAACGGAGTGCATAAAACAGAAAAAGAGTAATTAAAATCGAGAACCTATTTCAGAAACCCAAATCTGGGACGTTTGAAGTCCATGCTAAAAAACATGAGTCACGGTTCACGATTTTTGAAACTTTTGTGGGGAATCATTAGGCCTGATGATTTAGAATCGAAGAGACGGAGTGCATAAAAGAGTAAAAGAGTGCTTAAAATCGAGACCCTAATTTGGAAACCTTAATCTGGGACGTTTGAAGTACGTGCTAAAAAATGGAGTCACAGTCGATGTTTTTCGAAACTTTTGTGGCGAATCATTAGGACTGATGATTTAGAATCGAATTTTGAAGAAACGGATAGCATAAAACAGTAAAATAGTGCTTAACATCGAGACCCTAATTCGGTAACCTTAATCTGGGACGTTTGAAGTACGTGCTAAAAAAACAGAGTCACGGACGACGTTTTTCGAAACCTTTTTTTGGGAATCAGTTTAGAATAGAATTTAGAAGAAACGGAGTGCATAAAACAGTAAAAGATTGCTTAAAATCGAGACCTTAATTCGGAAACCTTAATCTAGGACGTTTGAAGTACGTGCTAAAAAAATGAGTCACAGTTCATGAGTTTTGAATCTTTTGTGGCGAATCATTTGGCCTGATGATTTAGAATCGAAGAAACAAAGTGCATAAAAGAGTAAAAAAGTGCTTAAAATCGAGACCCTAATTCAGAAACCCAAATCTGGGACGTTTGAAGTCCGTGCTAAAAAAACGAGTCACATTTCACGATTTTTGAAACTTGTTTGGCGAATCATAAGGCCTGATGCTTTAGAATCGAAGAGACGGAGTGCATAAAAGAGTAAAAGAGTGCTTAAAATCGAGACCCTAATTTAGAAACCCAAATCTGGGACGTTTGAAGTCCGTGCTAAAAAATGGAGTCACGGTCGATGTTTTTCGAAACTTTTGTGGCGAATCATTAGGACTGATGATTTAGAATCGAATTTTGAAGAAACGGATAGCATAAAACAGTAACTAGTGCTTAAAATTGAGACCCTAATTCGGTAACCTTAATCTGGGACGTTTGAAGTACGTGATAAAAAAACCGAGTCACAGACGACGTTTTTAGAAAATTTTGTTGGGAATCATTAGGCCGAATGATTTAGAATAGAATTTCGAAGAAACGGAGTGCATAAAACAATTCAAGAGTGCTGAAAATCGAGACCCTAATTCGGAAACCTTAATGTTGGACGTTTGAAGTACGTGCTAAAAAACAGTTTTACGGACGACGTTTTTTGAAACTTTTGTTGGGAATCATTAGGCCGGATGTTTAGAATAGAATTTAGAAGAAACGGAGTGCATAAAAGAGTAAAAGGGTGCTTTAAATCGAGACCCTAATTCAGAAACCTTTGTCTGGGACGTTTGAAGTACGTTCTAAAAACACCGAGTCACGGACGACGTTTTTTGAAACTTTTGTTGGGAATCATTAGGCCGAATGATTTAGAATAGAATTTCGAAGAAACGGAGTGCATAAAACAGAAAAAGAGTAATTAAAATCGAGAACCTAATTCAGAAACCCAAATCTGGGACGTTTGAAGTCCATGCTAAAAAACATGAGTCACGGTTCACGATTTTTGAAACTTTTGTGGGGAATCATTAGGCCTGATGATTTAGAATCGAAGAGACGGAGTGCATAAAAGAGTAAAAGAGTGCTTAAAATCGAGACGCTAATTTGGAAACCTTAATCTGGGACGTTTGAAGTACGTGCTAAAAAATGGAGTCACAGTCGATGTTTTTCGAAACTTTTGTGGCGAATCATTAGGACTGATGATTTAGAATCGAATTTTGAAGAAACGGATAGCATAAAACAGTAAAATAGTGCTTAAAATCGAGACCCTAATTCGGTAACCATAATCTGGGACGTTTGAAGTACGTGATAAAAAAACCGAGTCACAGACGACGTTTTTAGAAAATTTTGTTGGGAATCATTAGGCCGAATGATTTAGAATAGAATTTCGAAGAAACGGAGTGCATAAAACAATTCAAGAGTGCTGAAAATCGAGACCCTAATTCGGAAACCTTTATGTTGGACGTTTGAAGTACGTGCTAAAAAACAGTGTCACGGACGACGTTTTTTGAAACTTTTGTAGGGAATCATTAGGCCGGATGTTTAGAATAGAATTTAGAAGAAACGGAGTGCATAAAAGAGTAAAAGGGTGCTTTAAATCGAGACCCTAATTCAGAAACCTTTGTCTGGGACGTTTGAAGTAAAAAAACCGAGTCACGGACGACGTTTTTCGAAACTTTTGTTGGGAATCATTAGGCCGAATGATTTAGAATAGAATTTCGAAGAAACGGAGTGCATAAAATAGAAAAAGAGTAATTAAAATCGAGAACCTAATTCAGAAACCCAAATCTGGGACGTTTGAAGTCCATGCTAAAAAACATGAGTCACGGTTCACGATTTTTGAAACTTTTGTGGGGAATCATTAGGCCTGATGATTTAGAATCGAAGAGACGGAGTGCATAAAAGAGTAAAAGAGTGCTTAAAATCGAGACCCTAATTTGGAAACCTTAATCTGGGACGTTTGAAGTACGTGCTAAAAAATGGAGTCACAGTCGATGTTTTTCCAAACTTTTGTGGCGAATCATTAGGACTGATGATTTAGAATCGAATTTTGAAGAAACGGATAGCATAAAACAGTAAAATAGTGCTTAACATCGAGACCCTAATTCGGTAACCTTAATCTGGGACGTTTGAAGTACGTGCTAAAAAAACAGAGTCACGGACGACGTTTTTCGAAACCTTTTTTTGGGAATCAGTTTAGAATAGAATTTAGAAGAAACGGAGTGCATAAAACAGTAAAAGATTGCTTAAAATCGAGACCTTAATTCGGAAACCTTAATCTAGGACGTTTGAAGTACGTGCTAAAAAAATGAGTCACAGTTCATGAGTTTTGAATCTTTTGTGGCGAATCATTTGGCCTGATGATTTAGAATCGAAGAAACAAAGTGCATAAAAGAGTAAAAGAGTGCTTAAAATCGAGACCCTAATTCAGAAACCCAAATCTGGGACGTTTGAAGTCCGTGCTAAAAAAACGAGTCACATTTCACGATTTTTGAAACTTGTTTGGCGAATCATAAGGCCTGATGCTTTAGAATCGAAGAGACGGAGTGCATAAAAGAGTAAAAGAGTGCTTAAAATCGAGACCCTACTTTGGAAACCTTAATCTGGGATGTTTGAAGTACGTGCTAAAAAATGGAGTCACGGTCGATGTTTTTCGAAACGTTTGTGGCGAATCATTAGGACTGATGATTTAGAATCGAATTTTGAAGAAACGGATAGCATAAAAATGTAAAAGAGTGCTTAAAATCGAGACCCTAATTCGGTAACCTTAATCTGGGACGTTTGAAGTACGTGATAAAAAAACCGAGTCACAGACGATGTTTTTAGAAAATTTTGTTGGGAATCATTAGGCCGAATGATTTAGAATAGAATTTCGAAGAAACGGAGTGCATAAAACAATTCAAGAGTGCTGAAAATCGAGACCCTAATTCGGAAACCTTAATGTTGGACGTTTGAAGTACGTGCAAAAAAACAGTGTCATGGACGACGTTTTTTGAGACTTTTGTTGGGAATCATTAGGCCGGATGTTTAGAATAGAATTTAGAAGAAACGGAGTGCATAAAAGAGTAAAAGGGTGCTTTAAATCGAGACCCTAATTCAGAAACCTTTGTCTGGGACGTTTGAAGTACGTTCTAAAAAAACCGAGTCACGGACGACGTTTTTCGAAACTTTTGTTGGGAATCATTAGGCCGAATGATTTAGAATAGAATTTCGAAGAAACGGAGTGCATAAAACAGAAAAAGAGTAATTAAAATCGAGAACCTAATTCAGAAACCCAAATCTGGGACGTTTGAAGTCCATGCTAAAAAACATGAGTCACGGTTCACGATTTTTGAAACTTTTGTGGGGAATCATTAGGCCTGATGATTTAGAATCGAAGAGACGGAGTGCATAAAATAGTAAAAGAGTGCTTAAAATCGAGACGCTAATTTGGAAACCTTAATCTGGGACGTTTGAAGTACGTGCTAAAAAATGGAGTCACAGTCGATGTTTTTCGAAACTTTTGTGGCGAATCATTAGGACTGATGATTTAGAATCGAATTTTGAAGAAATGGATAGCATAAAACAGTAAAATAGTGCTTAACATCGAGACCCTAATTCGGTAACCTTAATCTGGGACGTTTGAAGTACGTGCTAAAAAAACAGAGTCACGGACGACGTTTTTCGAAACCTTTTTTTGGGAATCAGTTTAGAATAGAATTTAGAAGAAACGGAGTGCATAAAACAGTAAAAGATTGCTTAAAATCGAGACCTTAATTCGGAAACCTTAATCTAGGACGTTTGAAGTACGTGCTAAAAAAATGAGTCACAGTTCATGAGTTTTGAATCTTTTGTGGCGAATCATTTGGCCTGATGATTTAGAATCGAAGAAACAAAGTGCATAAAAGAGTAAAAGAGTGCTTAAAATCGAGACCCTAATTCAGAAACCCAAATCTGGGACGTTTGAAGTCCGTGCTAAAAAAACGAGTCACAGTTCACGATTTTTGAAACTTGTTTGGCGAATCATAAGGCCTGATGCTTTAGAATCGAAGAGACGGAGTGCATAAAAGAGTAAAAGAGTGCTTAAAATCGAGACCCTACTTTGGAAACCTTAATCTGGGATGTTTGAAGTACGTGCTAAAAAATGGAGTCACGGTCGATGTTTTTCGAAACTTTTGTGGCGAATCATTAGGACTGATGATTTAGAATCGAATTTTGAAGAAACGGATAGCATAAAACAGTAACTAGTGCTTAAAATTGAGACCCTAATTCGGTAACCTTAATCTGGGACGTTTGAAGTACGTGATAAAAAAACCGAGTCACAGACAACGTTTTTAGAAAATTTTGTTGGGAATCATTAGGCCGAATGATTTAGAATAGAATTTCGAAGAAACGGAGTGCATAAAACAATTCAAGAGTGCTGAAAATCGAGACCCTAATTCGGAAACCTTAATGTTGGACATTTGAAGTACGTGCTAAAAAACAGTGTCCCAGACGACGTTTTTTGAAACTTTTGTAGGGAATCATTAGGCCGGATGTTTAGAATAGAATTTAGAAGAAACGGAGTGCATAAAAGAGTAAAAGGGTGCTTTAAATCGAGACCCTAATTCAGAAACCTTTGTCTGGGACGTTTGAAGTACGTTCTAAAAAAACCGAGTCACGGACGACGTTTTTCGAAACTTTTGTTGGGAATCATTAGGCCGAATGATTTAGAATAGAATTTCGAAGAAACGGAGTGCATAAAACAGAAAAAGAGTAATTAAAATCGAGAACCTAATTCAGAAACCCAAATCTGGGACGTTTGAAGTCCATGCTAAAAAACATGAGTCACGGTTCACGATTTTTGAAACTTTTGTGGGGAATCATTAGGCCTGATGATTTAGAATCGAAGAGACGGAGTGCATAAAAGAGTAAAAGAGTGCTTAAAATCGAGACCCTAATTTGGAAACCTTAATCTGGGACGTTTGAAGTACGTGCTAAAAAATGGAGTCACAGTCGATGTTTTTCGAAACTTTTGTGGCGAATCATTAGGACTGATGATTTAGAATCGAATTTTGAAGAAACGGATAGCATAAAACAGTAAAATAGTGCTTAACATCGAGACCCTAATTCGGTAACCTTAATCTGGGACGTTTGAAGTACGTGCTAAAAAAACAGAGTCACGGACGACGTTTTTCGAAACATTTTTTTGGGAATCAGTTTAGAATAGATTTTAGAAGAAACGGAGTGCATAAATCAGTAAAAGATTGCTTAAAATCGAGACCTTAATTCGGAAACCTTAATCTAGGACGTTTGAAGTACGTGCTAAAAAAATGAGTCACAGTTCATGAGTTTTGAATCTTTTGTGGCGAATCATTTGGCCTGATGATTTAGAATCGAAGAAACAAAGTGCATAAAAGAGTAAAAGAGTGCTTAAAATCGAGACCCTAATTCAGAAACCTAAATCTGGGACGTTTGAAGTCCATGCTAAAAAAACGAGTCACAGTTCACGATTTTTGAAACTTGTTTGGCGAATCATAAGGCCTGATGCTTTAGAATCGAAGAGACGGAGTGCATAAAAGAGTAAAAGAGTGCTTAAAATCGAGACCCTACTTTGGAAACCTTAATCTGGGATGTTTGAAGTACGTGCTAAAAAATGGAGTCACGGTCGATGTTTTTCGAAACTTTTGTGGCGAATCATTAGGACTGATGATTTAGAATCGAATTTTGAAGAAACGGATAGCATAAAACAGTAAAAGAGTGCTTAAAATCGAGACCCTAATTCGGTAACCTTAATCTGGGACGTTTGAAGTACGTGATAAAAAAACCGAGTCACAGACGACGTTTTTAGAAAATTTTGTTGGGAATCATTAGGCCGAATGATTTAGAATAGAATTTCGAAGAAACGGAGTGCATAAAACAATTCAAGAGTGCTGAAAATCGAGACCCTAATTCGGAAACCTTAATGTTGGACGTTTGAAGTACGTGCTAAAAAACAGTTTTACGGACGACGTTTTTTGAAACTTTTGTTGGGAATCATTAGGCCGGATGTTTAGAATAGAATTTAGAAGAAACGGAGTGCATAAAAGAGTAAAAGGGTGCTTTAAATCGAGACCCTAATTCAGAAACCTTTGTCTGGGACGTTTGAAGTACGTTCTAAAAACACCGAGTCACGGACGACGTTTTTTGAAACTTTTGTTGGGAATCATTAGGCCGAATTATTTAGAATAGAATTTCGAAGAAACGGAGTGCATAAAACAGAAAAAGAGTAATTAAAATCGAGAACCTAATTCAGAAACCCAAATCTGGGACGTTTGAAGTCCATGCTAAAAAACATGAGTCACGGTTCACGATTTTTGAAACTTTTGTGGGGAATCATTAGGCCTAATGATTTAGAATCGAAGAGACGGAGTGCATAAAAGAGTAAAAGAGTGCTTAAAATCGAGACCCTAATTTGGAAACCTTAATCTGGGACGTTTGAAGTACGTGCTAAAAAATGGAGTCACAGTCGATGTTTTTCGAAACTTTTGTGGCGAATCATTAGGACTGATGATTTAGAATCGAATTTTGAAGAAACGGACAGCATAAAACAGTAAAATAGTGCTTAAAATCGAGACCCTAATTCGGTAACCATAATCTGGGACGTTTGAAGTACGTGCTAAAAAAACCGAGTCACAGACGACGTTTTTAGAAAATTTTGTTGGGAATCATTAGGCCGAATGATTTAGAATAGAATTTCGAAGAAACGGAGTGCATAAAACAATTCAAGAGTGCTGAAAATCGAGACCCTAATTCGGAAACCTTAATGTTGGACGTTTGAAGTACGTGCTAAAAAACAGTGTCACGGACGACGTTTTTCGAAACTTTTTTTGGGAATCAGTTTAGAATAGAATTTAGAAGAAACGGAGTGCATAAAACAGTAAAAGATTGCTTAAAATCGAGACCCTAATTCGGAAACCTTAATCTAGGACGTTTGAAGTACGTGCTAAAAAACAGTGTCACGGACGACGTTTTTTGAAACTTTTGTTGGGAATCATTAGGCTGGATGTTTAGAATAGAATTTAGAAGAAACGGAGTGCATAAAAGAGTAAAAGGGTGCTTTAAATTGAGACCCTAATTCAGAAACCTTTGTCTGGGACGTTTGAAGTACGTTCTAAAAAAACCGAGTCACGGACGACGTTTTTCAAAACTTTTGTTGGGAATCATTAGGCCGAATGATTTAGAATAGAATTTCAAAGAAACGGAGTGCATAAAATAGAAAAAGAGTAATTAAAATCGAGAACCTAATTCAGAAACCCAAATCTGGGACGTTTGAAGTCCATGCTAAAAAACATGAGTCACGGTTCACGATTTTTGAAACTTTTGTGGGGAATCATTAGGCCTGATGATTTAGAATCGAAGAGACGGAGTGCATAAAAGAGTAAAAGAGTGCTTAAAATCGAGACGCTAATTTGGAAACCTTAATCTGGGACGTTTGAAGTACGTGCTAAAAAATGGAGTCACAGTCGATGTTTTTCGAAACTTTTGTGGCGAATCATTAGGACTGATGATTTAGAATCGAATTTTGAAGAAACGGATAGCATAAAACAGTAAAATAGTGCTTAAAATCGAGACCCTAATTCGGTAACCTTAATCTGGGACGTTTGAAGTACGTGATAAAAAAACCGAGTCACAGACGACGTTTTTAGAAAATTCTTTTGGGAATCATTAGGCCGAATGATTTAGAATAGAATTTCGAAGAAACGGAGTGCATAAAACAATTCAAGAGTGCTGAAAATCGAGACCCTAATTCGGAAACCTTAATGTTGGACGTTTGAAGTACGTGCTAAAAAACAGTGTCACGGACGACGTTTTTTGATACTTTTGTTGGGAATCATTAGGCTGGATGTTTAGAATAGAATTTAGAAGAAACGGAGTGCATAAAAGAGTAAAAGGGTGCTTTAAATAGAGACCCTAATTCAGAAACCTTTGTCTGGGACGTTTGAAGTACGTTCTAAAAAAACCGAGTCACGAACGACGTTTTTCGAAACTTTTGTTGGGAATCATTAGGCCGAATGATTTAGAATAGAATTTCGAAGAAACGGAGTGCATAAAACAGAAAAAGAGTAATTAAAATCGAGAACCTAATTCAGAAACCCAAATCTGGGACGTTTGAAGTCCATGCTAAAAAACATGAGTCACGGTTCACGATTTTTGAAACTTTTGTGGGGAATCATTAGGCCTGATGATTTAGAATCGAAGAGACGGAGTGCATAAAAGAGTAAAAGAGTGCTTAAAATCGAGACGCTAATTTGGAAACCTTAATCTGGGACGTTTGAAGTACGTGCTAAAAAATGGAGTCACAGTCGATGTTTTTCGAAACTTTTGTTGCGAATCATTAGGACTGATGATTTAGAATCGAATTTTGAAGAAACGGATAGCATAAAACAGTAAAATAGTGCTTAAAATCGAGACCCTAATTCGGTAACCTTAATCTGGGACGTTTGAAGTACGTGATAAAAAAACCGAGTCACAGACGACGTTTTTAGAAAATTCTGTTGGGAATCATTAGGCCGAATGATTTAGAATAGAATTTCGAAGAAACGGAGTGCATAAAACAATTCAAGAGTGCTGAAAATCGAGACCCTAATTCGGAAACCTTAATGTTGGACGTTTGAAGTACGTGCTAAAAAACAGTGTCACGGACGACGTTTTTTGATACTTTTGTTGGGAATCATTAGGCTGGATGTTTAGAATAGAATTTAGAAGAAACGGAGTGCATAAAAGAGTAAAAGGGTGCTTTAAATAGAGACCCTAATTCAGAAACCTTTGTCTGGGACGTTTGAAGTACGTTCTAAAAAAACCGAGTCACGGACGACGTTTTTCGAAACTTTTGTTGGGAATCATTAGGCCGAATGATTTAGAATAGAATTTCGAAGAAACGGAGTGCATAAAACAGAAAAAGAGTAATTAAAATCGAGAACCTAATTCAGAAACCCAAATCTGGGACGTTTGAAGTCCATGCTAAAAAACATGAGTCACGGTTCACGATTTTTGAAACTTTTGTGGGGAATCATTAGGCCTGATGATTTAGAATCGAAGAGACGGAGTGCATAAAAGAGTAAAAGAGTGCTTAAAATCGAGACCCTAATTTGGAAACCTTAATCTGGGACGTTTGAAGTACGTGCTAAAAAATGGAGTCACAGTCGATGTTTTTCGAAACTTTTGTGGCGAATCATTAGGACTGATGATTTAGAATCGAATTTTGAAGAAACGGATAGCATAAAACAGTAAAATAGTGCTTAAAATCGAGACCCTAATTCGGTAACCTTAATCTGGGACGTTTGAAGTACGTGCTGAAAAAACAGAGTCACGGACGACGTTTTTCGAAACTTTTTTTGGGAATCAATTTAGAATAGAATTTAGAAGAAACGGAGTGCATAAAACAGTAAAAGATTGCTTAAAATTGAGACCCTAATTCGGAAACCTTAATCTAGGACGTTTGAAGTACGTGCTAAAAAAATAAGTCACGGTTCATGAGTTTTGAAACTTTTGTATCGAATCATTTGGCCTGATGATTTAGAATCGAAGAAACAAAGTGCATAAAAGAGTAAAAGAGTGCTTAAAATCGAGACCCTAATTCAGAAACCCAAATCTGGGACGTTTGAAGTCCGTGCTAAAAAAACGAGTCACAGTTCACGATTTTTGAAACTTGTTTGGCGAATCATTAGGCCTGATGATTTAGAATCGAAGAGACGGAGTGCATAAAAGAGTAAAAGAGTGCTTAAAATCGAGACCCTACTTTGGAAACCTTAATCTGGGATGTTTGAAGTACGTGCTAAAAAATGGAGTCACGGTCGATGTTTTTCGAAACTTTTGTGGCGAATCATTAGGACTGATGATTTAGAATCGAATTTTGAAGAAACGGATAGCATAAAACAGTAAAATAGTGCTTAAAATCGAGACCCTAATTTGGTAACCTTAATCTGGGACGTTTGAAGTACGTGATAAAAAAACCGAGTCACAGACGACGTTTTTAGAAAATTTTGTTGGGAATCATTAGGCCGAATTATTTAGAATAGAATTTCGAAGAAACGGAGTGCATAAAACAATTCAAGAGTGCTGAAAATCGAGACCCTAATTCGGAAACCTTAATGTTGGACGTTTGAAGTACGTGCTAAAAAACAGTGTCACGGACGACGTTTTTTGAAACTTATGTTGGGAATCACTAGGCCGGATGTTTAGAATAGAATTTAGAAGAAACGGAGTGCATAAAAGAGTAAAAGGGTGCTTTAAATCGAGACCCTAATTCAGAAACCTTTGTCTGGGACGTTTGAAGTACGTTCTAAAAAAACCGAGTCACGGACGACGTTTTTCGAAACTTTTGTTGGGAATCATTAGGCCGAATGATTTAGAATAGAATTTCGAAGAAACGGAGTGCATAAAACATAAAAAGAGTAATTAAAATCGAGAACCTAATTCAGAAACCCAAATCTGGGACGTTTGAAGTCCATGCTAAAAAACATGAGTCACGGTTCACGATTTTTTAAACTTTTGTGGGGAATCATTAGGCCTGATGATTTAGAATCGAAGAGACGGAGTGCATAAAAGAGTAAAAGAGTGCTTAAAATCGAGACCCTAATTTGGAAACCTTAATCTGGGACGTTTGAAGTACGTGCTAAAAAATGGAGTCACAGTCGATGTTTTTCGAAACTTTTGTGGCGAATCATTAGGACTGATGATTTAGAATCGAATTTTGAAGAAACGGATAGCATAAAACAGTAAAATAGTGCTTAAAATCGAGACCCTAATTCGGTAACCTTAATCTGGGACGTTTGAAGTACGTGCTGAAAAAACAGAGTCACGGACGACGTTTTTCGAAACTTTTTATGGGAATCAATTTAGAATAGAATTTAGAAGAAACGGAAGGCATAAAACAGTAAAAGATTGCTTAAAATTGAGACCCTAATTCGGAAACCTTAATCTAGGACGTTTGAAGTACGTGCTAAAAAAATAAGTCACGGTTCATGAGTTTTGAAACTTTTGTATCGAATCATTTGGCCTGATGATTTAGAATCGAAGAAACAAAGTGCATAAAAGAGTAAAAGAGTGCTTAAAATCGAGACCCTAATTCAGAAACCCAAATCTGGGACGTTTGAAGTCCGTGCTAAAAAAACGAGTCACAGTTCATGATTTTTGAAACTTGTTCGGCGAATCATTAGGCCTGATGATTTAGAATCGAAGAGACGGAGTGCATAAAAGAGTAAAAGAGTGCTTAAAATCGAGACCCTACTTTGGAAACCTTAATCTGGGATGTTTGAAGTACGTGCTAAAAAATGGAGTCACGGTCGATGTTTTTCGAAACTTTTGTGGCGAATCATTAGGACTGATGATTTAGAATCGAATTTTGAAGAAACGTATAGCATAAAACAGTAAAAGAGTGCTTAAAATCGAGACCCTAATTCGGTAACCTTAATCTGGGACGTTTGAAGTACGTGATAAAAAAACCGAGTCATAGACGACGTTTTTAGAAAATTTTGTTGGGAATCATTAGGCCGAATGATTTAGAATAGAATTTCGAAGAAACGGAGTGCATAAAACAATTCAAGAGTGCTGAAAATCGAGACCCTAATTCGGAAACCTTAATGTTGGACGTTTGAAGTACGTGCTAAAAAACAGTGTCACGGACGACGTTTTTTGAAACTTTTGTTGGGAATCATTAGGCCGGATGTTTAGAATAGAATTTAGAAGAAACGGAGTGCATAAAAGAGTAAAAGGGTGCTTTAAATCGAGACCCTAATTCAGAAACCTTTGTCTGGGACGTTTGAAGTACGTTCTAAAAAAACCGAGTCACGGACGACGTTTTTCGAAACTTTTGTTGGGAATCATTAGGCCGAATGATTTAGAATAGAATTTCGAAGAAACGGAGTGCATAAAACATAAAAAGAGTAATTAAAATCGAGAACCTAATTCAGAAACTCAAATCTGGGACGTTTGAAGTCCATGCTAAAAAACATGAGTCACGGTTCACGATTTTTGAAACTTTTGTGGGGAATCATTAGGCCTGATGATTTAGAATCGAAGAGACGGAGTGCATAAAAGAGTAAAAGAGTGCTTAAAATCGAGACCCTAATTTGGAAACCTTAATCTGGGACGTTTGAAGTACGTGCTAAAAAATGGAGTCACAGTCGATGTTTTTCGAAACTTTTGTGGCGAATCATTAGGACTGATGATTTAGAATCGAATTTTGAAGAAACGGATAGCATAAAACAGTAAAATAGTGCTTAAAATCGAGACCCTAATTCGGTAACCTTAATCTGGGACGTTTGAAGTACGTGCTAAAAAAACAGAGTCACGGACGACGTTTTTCGAAACTTTTTTTGGGAATCAGTTTAGAATAGAATTTAGAAGAAACGGAGTGCATAAAACAGTAAGAGATTGCTTAAAATCGAGACCCTAATTCGGAAACCTTAATCTAGGACGTTTGAAGTACGTGCTAAAAAAATGAGTCACGGTTCATGAGTTTTGAAACTTTTGTGGCGAATCATTTGGCCTGATGATTTAGAATCGAAGAAACAAAGTGCATAAAAGAGTAAAAGAGTGCTTAAAATCGAGACCCTAATTCAGAAACCCAAATCTGGGACGTTTGAAGTCCGTGCTAAAAAAACGAGTCACAGTTCACGATTTTTGAAACTTGTTTGGCGAATCATTAGGCCTGATGATTTAGAATCGAAGAGACGGAGTGCATAAAAGAGTAAAAGAGTGCTTAAAATCGAGACCCTACTTTGGAAACCTTAATCTGGGATGTTTGAAGTACGTGCTAAAAAATGGAGTCACGGTCGATGTTTTTCGAAACTTTTGTGGCGAATCATTAGGACTGATGATTTAGAATCGAATTTTGAAGAAACGTATAGCATAAAACAGTAAAAGAGTGCTTAAAATCGAGACCCTAATTCGGTAACCTTAATCTGGGACGTTTGAAGTACGTGATAAAAAAACCGAGTCATAGACGACGTTTTTAGAAAATTTTGTTGGGAATCATTAGGCCGAATGATTTAGAATAGAATTTCGAAGAAACGGAGTGCATAAAACAATTCAAGAGTGCTGAAAATCGAGACCCTAATTCGGAAACCTTAATGTTGGACGTTTGAAGTACGTGCTAAAAAACAGTGTCACGGACGACGTTTTTTGAAACTTTTGTTGGGAATCATTAGGCCGGATGTTTAGAATAGAATTTAGAAGAAACGGAGTGCATAAAAGAGTAAAAGGGTGCTTTAAATCGAGACCCTAATTCAGAAACCTTTGTCTGGGACGTTTGAAGTACGTTCTAAAAAAACCGAGTCACGGACGACGTTTTTCGAAACTTTTGTTGGGAATCATTAGGCCGAATGATTTAGAATAGAATTTCGAAGAAACGGAGTGCATAAAACATAAAAAGAGTAATTAAAATCGAGAACCTAATTCAGAAACTCAAATCTGGGACGTTTGAAGTCCATGCTAAAAAACATGAGTCACGGTTCACGATTTTTGAAACTTTTGTGGGGAATCATTAGGCCTGATGATTTAGAATCGAAGAGACGGAGTGCATAAAAGAGTAAAAGAGTGCTTAAAATCGAGACCCTAATTTGGAAACCTTAATCTGGGACGTTTGAAGTACGTGCTAAAAAATGGAGTCACAGTCGATGTTTTTCGAAACTTTTGTGGCGAATCATTAGGACTGATGATTTAGAATCGAATTTTGAAGAAACGGATAGCATAAAACAGTAAAATAGTGCTTAAAATCGAGACCCTAATTCGGTAACCTTAATCTGGGACGTTTGAAGTACGTGCTAAAAAAACAGAGTCACGGACGACGTTTTTCGAAACTTTTTTTGGGAATCAGTTTAGAATAGAATTTAGAAGAAACGGAGTGCATAAAACAGTAAGAGATTGCTTAAAATCGAGACCCTAATTCGGAAACCTTAATCTAGGACGTTTGAAGTACGTGCTAAAAAAATGAGTCACGGTTCATGAGTTTTGAAACTTTTGTGGCGAATCATTTGGCCTGATGATTTAGAATCGAAGAAACAAAGTGCATAAAAGAGTAAAAGAGTGCTTAAAATCGAGACCCTAATTCAGAAACCCAAATCTGGGACGTTTGAAGTCCGTGCTAAAAAAACGAGTCACAGTTCACGATTTTTGAAACTTGTTTGGCGAATCATTAGGCCTGATGATTTAGAATCGAAGAGACGGAGTGCATAAAAGAGTAAAAGAGTGCTTAAAATCGAGACCCTACTTTGGAAACCTTAATCTGGGATGTTTGAAGTACGTGCTAAAAAATGGAGTCACGGTCGATGTTTTTCGAAACGTTTGTGGCGAATCATTAGGACTGATGATTTAGAATCGAATTTTGAAGAAACGGATAGCATAAAAATGTAAAAGAGTGCTTAAAATCGAGACCCTAATTCGGTAACCTTAATCTGGGACGTTTGAAGTACGTGATAAAAAAACCGAGTCATAGACGACGTTTTTAGAAAATTTTGTTGGGAATCATTAGGCCGAATGATTTAGAATAGAATTTCGAAGAAACGGAGTGCATAAAACAATTCAAGAGTGCTGAAAATCGAGACCCTAATTCGGAAACCTTAATGTTGGACGTTTGAAGTACGTGCTAAAAAACAGTGTCACGGACGACGTTTTTTGAAACTTTTGTTGGGAATCATTAGGCCGGATGTTTAGAATAGAATTTAGAAGAAACGGAGTGCATAAAAGAGTAAAAGGGTGCTTTAAATCGAGACCCTAATTCAGAAACCTTTGTCTGGGACGTTTGAAGTACGTTCTAAAAAAACCGAGTCACGGACGACGTTTTTCGAAACTTTTGTTGGGAATCATTAGGCCGAATGATTTAGAATAGAATTTCGAAGAAACGGAGTGCATAAAACATAAAAAGAGTAATTAAAATCGAGAACCTAATTCAGAAACTCAAATCTGGGACGTTTGAAGTCCATGCTAAAAAACATGAGTCACGGTTCACGATTTTTGAAACTTTTGTGGGGAATCATTAGGCCTGATGATTTAGAATCGAAGAGACGGAGTGCATAAAAGAGTAAAAGAGTGCTTAAAATCGAGACCCTAATTTGGAAACCTTAATCTGGGACGTTTGAAGTACGTGCTAAAAAATGGAGTCACAGTCGATGTTTTTCGAAACTTTTGTGGCGAATCATTAGGACTGATGATTTAGAATCGAATTTTGAAGAAACGGATAGCATAAAACAGTAAAATAGTGCTTAAAATCGAGACCCTAATTCGGTAACCTTAATCTGGGACGTTTGAAGTACGTGCTAAAAAAACAGAGTCACGGACGACGTTTTTCGAAACTTTTTTTGGGAATCAGTTTAGAATAGAATTTAGAAGAAACGGAGTGCATAAAACAGTAAGAGATTGCTTAAAATCGAGACCCTAATTCGGAAACCTTAATCTAGGACGTTTGAAGTACGTGCTAAAAAAATGAGTCACGGTTCATGAGTTTTGAAACTTTTGTGGCGAATCATTTGGCCTGATGATTTAGAATCGAAGAAACAAAGTGCATAAAAGAGTAAAAGAGTGCTTAAAATCGAGACCCTAATTCAGAAACCCAAATCTGGGACGTTTGAAGTCCGTGCTAAAAAAACGAGTCACAGTTCACGATTTTTGAAACTTGTTTGGCGAATCATTAGGCCTGATGATTTAGAATCGAAGAGACGGAGTGCATAAAAGAGTAAAAGAGTGCTTAAAATCGAGACCCTACTTTGGAAACCTTAATCTGGGATGTTTGAAGTACGTGCTAAAAAATGGAGTCACGGTCGATGTTTTTCGAAACTTTTGTGGCGAATCATTAGGACTGATGATTTAGAATCGAATTTTGAAGAAACGTATAGCATAAAACAGTAAAAGAGTGCTTAAAATCGAGACCCTAATTCGGTAACCTTAATCTGGGACGTTTGAAGTACGTGATAAAAAAACCGAGTCATAGACGACGTTTTTAGAAAATTTTGTTGGGAATCATTAGGCCGAATGATTTAGAATAGAATTTCGAAGAAACGGAGTGCATAAAACAATTCAAGAGTGCTGAAAATCGAGACCCTAATTCGGAAACCTTAATGTTGGACGTTTGAAGTACGTGCTAAAAAACAGTGTCACGGACGACGTTTTTTGAAACTTTTGTTGGGAATCATTAGGCCGGATGTTTAGAATAGAATTTAGAAGAAACGGAGTGCATAAAAGAGTAAAAGGGTGCTTTAAATCGAGACCCTAATTCAGAAACCTTTGTCTGGGACGTTTGAAGTACGTTCTAAAAAAACCGAGTCACGGACGACGTTTTTCGAAACTTTTGTTGGGAATCATTAGGCCGAATGATTTAGAATAGAATTTCGAAGAAACGGAGTGCATAAAACATAAAAAGAGTAATTAAAATCGAGAACCTAATTCAGAAACTCAAATCTGGGACGTTTGAAGTCCATGCTAAAAAACATGAGTCACGGTTCACGATTTTTGAAACTTTTGTGGGGAATCATTAGGCCTGATGATTTAGAATCGAAGAGACGGAGTGCATAAAAGAGTAAAAGAGTGCTTAAAATCGAGACCCTAATTTGGAAACCTTAATCTGGGACGTTTGAAGTACGTGCTAAAAAATGGAGTCACAGTCGATGTTTTTCGAAACTTTTGTGGCGAATCATTAGGACTGATGATTTAGAATCGAATTTTGAAGAAACGGATAGCATAAAACAGTAAAATAGTGCTTAAAATCGAGACCCTAATTCGGTAACCTTAATCTGGGACGTTTGAAGTACGTGCTAAAAAAACAGAGTCACGGACGACGTTTTTCGAAACTTTTTTTGGGAATCAGTTTAGAATAGAATTTAGAAGAAACGGAGTGCATAAAACAGTAAGAGATTGCTTAAAATCGAGACCCTAATTCGGAAACCTTAATCTAGGACGTTTGAAGTACGTGCTAAAAAAATGAGTCACGGTTCATGAGTTTTGAAACTTTTGTGGCGAATCATTTGGCCTGATGATTTAGAATCGAAGAAACAAAGTGCATAAAAGAGTAAAAGAGTGCTTAAAATCGAGACCCTAATTCAGAAACCCAAATCTGGGACGTTTGAAGTCCGTGCTAAAAAAACGAGTCACAGTTCACGATTTTTGAAACTTGTTTGGCGAATCATTAGGCCTGATGATTTAGAATCGAAGAGACGGAGTGCATAAAAGAGTAAAAGAGTGCTTAAAATCGAGACCCTACTTTGGAAACCTTAATCTGGGATGTTTGAAGTACGTGCTAAAAAATGGAGTCACGGTCGATGTTTTTCGAAACGTTTGTGGCGAATCATTAGGACTGATGATTTAGAATCGAATTTTGAAGAAACGGATAGCATAAAAATGTAAAAGAGTGCTTAAAATCGAGACCCTAATTCGGTAACCTTAATCTGGGACGTTTGAAGTACGTGATAAAAAAACCGAGTCATAGACGACGTTTTTAGAAAATTTTGTTGGGAATCATTAGGCCGAATGATTTAGAATAGAATTTCGAAGAAACGGAGTGCATAAAACAATTCAAGAGTGCTGAAAATCGAGACCCTAATTCGGAAACCTTAATGTTGGACGTTTGAAGTACGTGCTAAAAAACAGTGTCACGGACGACGTTTTTTGAAACTTTTGTTGGGAATCATTAGGCCGGATGTTTAGAATAGAATTTAGAAGAAACGGAGTGCATAAAAGAGTAAAAGGGTGCTTTAAATCGAGACCCTAATTCAGAAACCTTTGTCTGGGACGTTTGAAGTACGTTCTAAAAAAACCGAGTCACGGACGACGTTTTTCGAAACTTTTGTTGGGAATCATTAGGCCGAATGATTTAGAATAGAATTTCGAAGAAACGGAGTGCATAAAACATAAAAAGAGTAATTAAAATCGAGAACCTAATTCAGAAACTCAAATCTGGGACGTTTGAAGTCCATGCTAAAAAACATGAGTCACGGTTCACGATTTTTGAAACTTTTGTGGGGAATCATTAGGCCTGATGATTTAGAATCGAAGAGACGGAGTGCATAAAAGAGTAAAAGAGTGCTTAAAATCGAGACCCTAATTTGGAAACCTTAATCTGGGACGTTTGAAGTACGTGCTAAAAAATGGAGTCACAGTCGATGTTTTTCGAAACTTTTGTGGCGAATCATTAGGACTGATGATTTAGAATCGAATTTTGAAGAAACGGATAGCATAAAACAGTAAAATAGTGCTTAAAATCGAGACCCTAATTCGGTAACCTTAATCTGGGACGTTTGAAGTACGTGCTAAAAAAACAGAGTCACGGACGACGTTTTTCGAAACTTTTTTTGGGAATCAGTTTAGAATAGAATTTAGAAGAAACGGAGTGCATAAAACAGTAAGAGATTGCTTAAAATCGAGACCCTAATTCGGAAACCTTAATCTAGGACGTTTGAAGTACGTGCTAAAAAAATGAGTCACGGTTCATGAGTTTTGAAACTTTTGTGGCGAATCATTTGGCCTGATGATTTAGAATCGAAGAAACAAAGTGCATAAAAGAGTAAAAGAGTGCTTAAAATCGAGACCCTAATTCAGAAACCCAAATCTGGGACGTTTGAAGTCCGTGCTAAAAAAACGAGTCACAGTTCACGATTTTTGAAACTTGTTTGGCGAATCATTAGGCCTGATGATTTAGAATCGAAGAGACGGAGTGCATAAAAGAGTAAAAGAGTGCTTAAAATCGAGACCCTACTTTGGAAACCTTAATCTGGGATGTTTGAAGTACGTGCTAAAAAATGGAGTCACGGTCGATGTTTTTCGAAACTTTTGTGGCGAATCATTAGGACTGATGATTTAGAATCGAATTTTGAAGAAACGTATAGCATAAAACAGTAAAAGAGTGCTTAAAATCGAGACCCTAATTCGGTAACCTTAATCTGGGACGTTTGAAGTACGTGATAAAAAAACCGAGTCATAGACGACGTTTTTAGAAAATTTTGTTGGGAATCATTAGGCCGAATGATTTAGAATAGAATTTCGAAGAAACGGAGTGCATAAAACAATTCAAGAGTGCTGAAAATCGAGACCCTAATTCGGAAACCTTAATGTTGGACGTTTGAAGTACGTGCTAAAAAACAGTGTCACGGACGACGTTTTTTGAAACTTTTGTTGGGAATCATTAGGCCGGATGTTTAGAATAGAATTTAGAAGAAACGGAGTGCATAAAAGAGTAAAAGGGTGCTTTAAATCGAGACCCTAATTCAGAAACCTTTGTCTGGGACGTTTGAAGTACGTTCTAAAAAAACCGAGTCACGGACGACGTTTTTCGAAACTTTTGTTGGGAATCATTAGGCCGAATGATTTAGAATAGAATTTCGAAGAAACGGAGTGCATAAAACATAAAAAGAGTAATTAAAATCGAGAACCTAATTCAGAAACTCAAATCTGGGACGTTTGAAGTCCATGCTAAAAAACATGAGTCACGGTTCACGATTTTTGAAACTTTTGTGGGGAATCATTAGGCCTGATGATTTAGAATCGAAGAGACGGAGTGCATAAAAGAGTAAAAGAGTGCTTAAAATCGAGACCCTAATTTGGAAACCTTAATCTGGGACGTTTGAAGTACGTGCTAAAAAATGGAGTCACAGTCGATGTTTTTCGAAACTTTTGTGGCGAATCATTAGGACTGATGATTTAGAATCGAATTTTGAAGAAACGGATAGCATAAAACAGTAAAATAGTGCTTAAAATCGAGACCCTAATTCGGTAACCTTAATCTGGGACGTTTGAAGTACGTGCTAAAAAAACAGAGTCACGGACGACGTTTTTCGAAACTTTTTTTGGGAATCAGTTTAGAATAGACTTTAGAAGAAACGGAGTGCATAAAACAGTAAAAGATTGCTTAAAATCGAGACCCTAATTCGGAAACCTTAATCTAGGACGTTTGAAGTACGTGCTAAAAAAATGAGTCACGGTTCATGAGTTTTGAAACTTTTGTGGCGAATCATTTGGCCTGATGATTTAGAATCGAAGAAACAAAGTGCATAAAAGAGTAAAAGAGTGCTTAAAATCGAGACCCTAATTCAGAAACCAAAATCTGGGACGTTTGAAGTCCGTGCTAAAAAAACGAGTCACAGTTCACGATTTTTGAAACTTGTTTGGCGAATCATTAGGCATGATGATTTAGAATCGAAGAGACGGAGTGCATAAATGTAACAACCTAAAATAATGATAATATGTATTTATTTGTTGTGTGTTTGGTGATGATGATGATAATAATAATAATAATTATTATTATAAAAATAATAATAATAAAAAAAAATAATAATAATTAAAAAAAAAAAAATATATATCGAAACGAAGCAGCTGCGTCAAGCAGCTGCTGTAAAGGGGGGGATGAGGGGCGGCGGACGCGTAGGCTGGAGGCGTGGGATGGATGAGTGGATTGTTAGAGGGTATGGAAGCGTATTAGGGCCTTGATTAGGTTTTAAAAAGGAAGAAAAACGAAGAAGAGTGATTAGCGAAAAACCCAGAAAACAGAGGAGGAAATTTTTGAGAATTCGAGTTTTGGTTGCTTAAAATTGGACATCAATCGAGGGTAAAGGAAGAGGGGTTGTTGCTGAGGAATCATTTGAGGAAGGGGATACGGCCACGAGCTGAATCGGATGGTGATTCGAAGGTAACGAAAAACCCATATCACCGAACCTTTAAATCTCGATATCTTGATTCATACTGCATAATAAGTTATGAAATAAGGCTTGTTAGAACCGTAGTTAGAAGATCTATAAAGTTGTAGAAGAAATCAGAACGAAATTCGAGCGGTAGAGATGAAATTTTTGCTTCGGGACACAACGGGTATTAAAAGAAAAGATTGGGAAAAAATGGCAGGGAGGAGAGGTTGAAGACGAGCACGTGAAGGACACGCGAGGCGCGTGGGAGGCCGCGAGTGGAAGTGCGATTGTGTGCGGATCAGGCGCGTGAGAAACGAACCCCGACCTTGTGTTGGCGCGTGAGAAGGTATTTTGGCTCCCGATTTGTCCCGTTTGACTCCTTTTGACCTGTCCTATCAAAATTGGTCTATACTTATGTTGAAATTGATAAAATATAGGTCTAATAGGGAGGAATTGTGTTGAAATACTATTAAACGTACATTCAAGGGGGAAAAGGAGTTCGAAACCAAGTAAGTAGCGTATCGATCTATGAACTAGTTCTTAACTTGTTTTACAACATGTGAGTATGTTGTTTACCTGATTAAGAGCTTAGTATGTTATGATGAGCTTTGATGATATTGAGTGTTTATTGTATATTGTGACTGCTTGCCTGTGATGTAAGCATGATATAAATGATTGTCAGAATGTTCTATGTGTTGAACATGATACATGTATGAAAGCATGCAGTAACAGTAACTGTGAGTATGTTATGTTGAGTTATGGAGTGTTCTCCCTGTATTTATAGCTTGGTCAATGGCTATATCCGGTAAAGCTATATATGGTACATAGCTATATATAGTAGATGGTTAAATCTGGTAAAGCTATATTTAGTAGACTGAACCATATATATATCCCGTCCAGTAAAGCTCTTAAATGTACTTTTCTATTCTCTGTACTCTCTTGTTGTACATGCCTGAAGTCATCAATAAAAAATCCTTTTAGCCAGAGTTCTCCTTGCAACTTCTCTCTATCCTTCTCTTTGTGTTCATCTAGATCGAGCGTGTGCGTTGTTGTGCGATCCTAACAACTGGTATCGATCCTAACAACTGGTATCAGAGCAAGGCAAAATTCACCACGATCTGTGAAGATGGAAAGTTCAAAGATTGGAATTGAGAAGTTCGATGGATTCGATTTCGGTTTCTGGAAGATGCAGATTGAAGATTATCTGTACCAGAAAGATCTTCACGAACCTCTGTTGGGGGTGAAGCCGGATACCATGACCACGGAACAGTGGAAGCTCAAGGATCGACAAGCCTTAGGGATGATCCGGTTGACGCTATCCAGAAACGTGGCGTTTAACATCATCAAGGAGAAGACAACGTCAGATCTGATGAAGGCGCTGTCAAATATGTATGAAAAACCGTCGGCTATGAACAAGGTGTATTTGATGCGTAGATTGTTCAATCTACAGATGTCTGAAGGTGGACGTGTTGCGGATCATATAAATGAATTCAATATGATCATAAGTCAACTGGGTTCGGTGGAAATTAATTTCGAAGATGAAATTAAAGCGTTGATTTTGATGTCATCCTTACCCTAGTCATGGGATACTGTTGTTGCCGCAATCAGCAGTTCCCGAGGATCTGATAAACTGAAGTTTGATGAAATTCGAGATGTAGTTCTCAGCGAAAGTATTCGCAAACGGGAAACTGGAGATTCATCAGGCAATGCTCTCAGTGTTGATCGAAGGGGAAGAAGCAAATCAAAGAGCTCAAACAAACATGGGCGTTCAAAATCAAAGAACCGGGGAAAATCTCCAAACAAACCCAACGTAACGTGTTGGAGCTGTGGGGGAAAAGGACACTTTCGGACAGATTGTACAAAGCTAAAGAAGAAGCAGAATCATAAATCTGAAGATGATGATGATTCTATATACACAACAGAAGATGCTGAGGACGTTTTAATCCTTAGTGTGGATAGCCCAGCTGAATCCTGGATTTTGGATTCAGGTGCATCGTTCCATTCGTCTCCAAGTAAGGAATTGTTTCGAAATTTCAAATCAGGAAATTTCGGGAAGGTGTATCTTGCCGACAATAAAACCTTGGAGATTGAAGGAAAGGGAGATGTCTCCATACAAACTCCAGCAGGAAATCAATGGACATTACAAGATGTCAGATACATTCCTGGTCTCAAGAAGAACCTGATCTCTATTGGTCAGTTGGATAGCACAGGCTATGCAGCAGAGTTTGGAAAGAGTTCCTGGAAGATTGTGAAGGGCGCCATGGTTGTTGCGCGTGGCACAAAATCTGGAACCTTATACACTACTACAGAGTGTATAAACATGACTGCTGCTGCTGAGAGTGCTTCCAATTCAAGTCTATGGCACAATAGACTTGGACATATGAGCGTCAAAGGAATGAAGATGCTCACTGCGAAAGGAGCTTTAGAAGGCTTAAAATCTGTTGATATGGGTCTTTGTGAGAGCTGCGTTATGGGCAAACAGAAACGAGTTAGTTTCACAAAGGCTGCCAGAGAACCGAAGAAAGTGCGGTTGGAAATGGTCCATACAGACGTCTGGGGACCATCTCCAGTTTCATCACTTGGTGGATCAAGGTACTACGTCACCTTCATCGATGACTTCAGCAGGAAGGTATGGGTTTACTTTCTGAAACATAAGTCAGATGTGTTTACCACCTTCAAGAAGTGGAAAGCTGAAGTTGAAAATCAGACCGGCTTGAAGATCAAATGCCTGAGGTCTGACAATGGAGGAGAGTACAACAAATCAGAGTTTATAACATTTTGTGCAGCTGAGGGAATTAGATTAATAAGAACAATTCCCGGTAAGGCAAGACAAAATGGTATTGCAGAAAGGATGAACAGAACCTTGAATGAGCGAGCAAGAAGCATGAGGATTCATTCTGGATTGCCTAAGGCATTCTGGGCTGATGCTGTGAACACAGCAACATATTTGATTAATAGAGGGCCGTCAGTACCCTTGAAGTTCAAATTGCCCGAAGAAGTATGGACAGGAAAAGAACTCAAGTACTCTCACTTGAGAACCTTTGGCTGTACTGCATATGTTCATGTTGATCCAGAGAAGAGAGATAAGCTTGATGCTAAGGCTGTGAAATGCTACTTCATAGGCTATGGCTCTGACATGTTCGGGTATAGGTTTTGGGATGAGAAAAATATGAAGATCCTAAGACACTGTGATGTGACCTTTGATGAAAATGTCATGTACAAGGACAGAGAGAAGATAAACTCTGAGACTACGAAGCAAGTGGGAGTTGAATTTGAGTGGCAAGAAAATTCACACAGTGATGGTACAACAGAAGCTCAAGAAACTCCTGATCCTATTGCTGAAGAACCAGACGTGGCTGATCCTATTGCTGAAGAACCAGACGTGGAGCAAGTTGCACCTGAACAGGTGTTGAGAAGATCATCCAGAACTACCAGAGCACCAGACAGATATTCAACCTCATTACACTATCTGTTGCTGACTGACGAAGGAGAACCAGAGTCCTTTGATGAGGCCCTACAAGTGGAAGATTCAACTAAGTGGGAGCAAGCCATGGATGATGAGATGAGCTCACTTGAAAGGAATAATACGTGGGTGCTGACTGAGTTGCCTACAGGAAAGAGAGCTCTGTTGTACAAATGGGTGTTCAAAATCAAGGTTGAACCAGATGGCAGAAGGAGGTTTAAGGCTCGGTTAGTAGTTAAAGGATATTCACAAAGAAAAGGCATTGATTATGCTGAGATCTTTTCTCCAGTTGTGAAATTAACTACTATCCGAATTCTACTGAGTATTGTTGCATCGGAGAATTTGCACCCTGAGCAAATGGATGTAAAAACGGCATTTTTACATGGAGATCTAGACGAGGAGATCTATATGCAACAACCCGAAGGATTTGCAGCTCCAAGCAAGGAGCACATGGTGTGTAAGCTCAATAAGAGCTTGTATGGACTGAAACAAGCACCGAGACAATGGTACAAGAAGTTTGACTCCTTCATGAGCAAGAGTGGTTTCCACAGAAGTGAAAAGGATCAGTGTTGCTACATCAAGAAATACACTGATTCTTATGTGTTTCTACTCCTGTATGTGGATGATATACTAATTGCTGGATCAAGTATGAGGGAGATAAACCACCTGAAGGCAAGCTTGTCTTCAGTATTTGAGATGAAAGATTTAGGTGCAGCGAAGCAGATCCTTGGGATGAGGATTTCTCGAGATAGATCTGCTGGCACATTAAATCTATCCCAAGAGCAGTACATTGAGAAGGAGTTGTCCAAATTCAAGATGAATAACGCTAAACCCAGGACTACCCCCTTGGCAAATCATATTAAATTGTCAAAGGAGCAATCTCCCAAGACAGTTGAGGAACGTGAGCACATGGCATCAGTTCCGTACGCTTCTGCAGTTGGGAGTTTGATGTATGCTATGGTCTGCACTAGACCTAACATAACACATGCAGTGGGAGTTGTTAGCAAGTACATGGCAAATCCAGGGAAGGAAGATAGGGAAGCTGTGAAGTGGCTTCTAAGATATCTGAGAGGTACATCCAATACTACACTTTGTTATGGCAATGGCAAAGTAGTTCTGCAAGGTTTTGTGGATGCTGATCTGAGTGGAGATGTAGACTCCAACAAGAGCACATCTGGGTATATCTACACTATAGATGGAACAGCAGTGAGTTGGATGTCTAAGCTTCAGAAATGCGTTGCTCTTTCATCTACTGAAGCTGAGTACGTGGCCATAGCTGAAGCTGGAAAGGAGATGATATGGATGACAGACTATCTAGAAGAATTAGGCCGGAAGCAGTGCAAGAAGATCCTTTATACAGATAGTCAGAGTGCCATACAGTTGGTGAAAAACCCAGTCTATCATTCAAGAACAAAACACATTAGAAGACGGTACCATTTCACTCGCAGGTTAGTGGAAGAAGGCGATATGTGTTTGGAGAAGATAGAGGGTGCAAAGAATCCAGCAGACATGTTGACAAAATGTGTTGATGTTGGAAAATTAAAGCTATGCAAAGCCCTAATTGGTATGATGTAGGATCAGTCTCCAAGTGGGAGAATTGTTGAGTTATGGAGTCTGCTCCCTGTATTTATAGCTTGGTCAATGGCTATATCCGGTAAAGCTATATATGGTACATAGCTATATATAGTAGATGGTTAAATCTGGTAAAGCTATATTTAGTAGACTGAACCATATATATATCCCGTCCAGTAAAGCTCTTAAATGTACTTTTCTATTCTCTGTACTCTCTTGTTGTACATGCCTGAAGTCATCAATAAAAAATCCTTTTAGCCAGAGTTCTCCTTGCAACTTCTCTCTATCCTTCTCTTTGTGTTCATCTAGATCGAGCGTGTGCGTTGTTGTGCGATCCTAACAACTGGTATCGATCCTAACATGTTATGCATGTTAATGGAAAGGTTATGACTCTAGATATGCTTATTGGTTTTTGAGCTATGGCTTATTTATATGAGTATGATAGTCTACTAATTCCCGCGGAGTTCCTGGCCAACGCGCTGTGTGCTAAGTCAGGGAGCATGAGTACTCCTGACCGTTGGTATATGAGATAAACAGGCCGCCAGAGCAATTAGTAGACGGGCCGTATTTGACCGAGAGCGAGTCTTACATACGAGTCCGAAAATTCTAGATAAGCATATCGAAGGAGAGTCAGTAACCTAGCTGGAGGTAGCTGAGATACCTCATTAACGAACAGATGACCCTAGTAAGAGAACTAGGAGTCAGTGATGAATAAAGCTTAAAAACACCTGGAAAGATTAGTTATGAACCCGTGAATGATAAGCTAGCTACTTACTGAGTAATCTAATTACTCATCAAAATTATTATAACTTTTCTTTCCAGATTTAGATGATGCAGGCCAACCGAGGACGAGACCAGCGGGCTAGAGACTACTGGGAATCCATGTCTGGGTCTGTTTATGTAATTATGGTTTCGTTGTCGAGAATCTACTTCGGTTGTTTTAAGTTTAAATAGCACTCGTTTTAAATGTTTTACTTGATGTTTTTGGAAATATTTTTTTGAAATTTATCATTGGTTGTCAGAGTTTATTATCGAGGTCAGTAGTAACTCCTGTGAATCGCGTTGACGATGAGCGGGGTGTTACAAGTTGGTATCAGAGCCTAGGTTATAGGTTCTGTAGACAGTCTAGAATAGACAATATGGATTCCTTTAGTCCAGCTCAGCGGTATCTCGCCTCGGTTAGGTAAGTGATGTATGATTAAATTGTATGAAAGAATAGTATGAAAAGTTTAAAAGAATTGATGATGACCACTTAATTATGTATGTGACAGATATGGTCGTATTTAAGAATTTAGACCCTGGTACGTCCAATGTGGACTTGGGAAATGAGGGGCAGCCTGTAGAGGGAACTGCTCCAGCAGAGGCGATTCCGGAGCCTGCTGCTCAGTCGGCATCTAGAGATCAGCCGACTGTTGTGATTACTTTGGAGGCATTACAATCATTGATTGAGAGTCAAGTAGATCAGGCGGTGCAGAGCCGGGTGGACCAAGCTGTACAGGCAGCCCTTGCTGGTCTTGGAAGCCAGGCGGCTCCAACAGCACCTGTATCGGGCCAGACGACATTAGTGTCTGAAGCACCAGGAGAAGGTGTTCAGACAGTAATACCTCCAACACGGTTGACAGAGCTACCTGGTACAGCTGTGGTGACAGAGGCACCATCGCGGGTAGTAACTTATGGCCGACGATGTATGACAGAGGAGAGTGAGTACATACGAGATTTCATGAAACTTACCCCGCCAACTTTTGGAGGAAAAGGGACTGATCCTGAGGCAGCTGAATGGTGGTTGGAATGTATTGAAACAAAGTTTACATTCTACAACTGTCTAGAGAATCATAAGGTGTTGTGTGCTACATATTTGTTGGAGGGACCAGCCCATTTCTGGTGGAAATCAAAGAAGCCGAAGATGGAGGCTGGTGGGGCCCCAATCACATGGGCGGCCTTCAGACATGAGTTTTGTGAGAAATACTATCCTGCTCTAGCGAGATTGCGAAACCGAAAAGCATTTATGCAATTGGAACAGGGTAATAGGTCAGTAGAGGAGTATGAGGCGGAATTCACACGATTATCCAGATTTGTTCCTCTTATGGTTGCTACTGAGGAAGAGAAGACGGATCTCTTTATTCAGGGTTTGAGGCAAGAGATACAGGGATCCGTGTCTGCCCATGCTTCTCAAGATTTTGTTACGGCTTATAATGCTGCAGTGAAATTAGATGCTAGCACCCCGAGGAATAATCAGGGTTCTAGCAGTCAGGTACGACCAAGTGGTAAACGAAAATTTATTCAAATATCCACGGGTTCGCAACAGCAGACGGTACCACAACGAGTTGATCGTCGGCCTTATTCAGGTGAAGGGAGGGCAGGTTGTAGTAAGTGTGGGTTAACTCATGCGGGATCTTGTAATGCTGCAGACAAGATATGTTATAACTGTGGCAAGACTGGTCATCTCGCCAGAGTATGTCGTAGTGCAAAGAACCCTAATATGATGCGCCCCGAGCGATCTGCTCCAGGTGGAGGAGGGGGTCAGTTGAGTGCCGGGGGACATCCTCAGGCTCGAGGTAAAGCCTTTGCCACGACAAGCAAGGCAGCGGGGGATGCCAGCACTGTGGTGACAGGTACTTTACCCATATCTGGCTATTTTGCTTATACTGTATTCGATTCTGGCTCGACGCATTCTTTTATATCATTATCGTTTGTCTGTCAAGCCCGACTTGAAGTAGAGCCTTTAGGTTATGAGATTTTAGTTTCTACACCTTCAGGAGTCATATTGATGACCCGTGAAAAGGTGAAACTGAATAAAGTAGAAGTATCCGGCCAACCATTAGACATGTTGTTAATGGTGCTAGATATGTATGATTACGATATTATTTTGGGCATGGATTGGTTGTCTGCTCATCATGCCAGTATCGATTGTTATAAGAAGGAGATAGTTTTTCACCCCTCGATGGGAAAGAGCTTCCGGTTTCAGGGTACGAAGCTGGGAAGTGTTCCCAAGACAATTACTGCTTTGAAGGCTAGGAAGTTAATTGGTCACGGTGCTGTGGCATTCCTGGCTAGTGTGGTAGAAGTGGGACGAGTGGATACAGATGTATCAACTGTACCTGTAGTGAATGAATTCCTGGATGTTTTCCCTGATAAATTACCTGGTTTACCACCAGAGCGGGAAGTCAACTTTGGTATTGAACTAGAACCAAGGACAACACCTATCTCTAAAGCTCCTTATAGGATGGCTCCCGCGGAATTGAAAGAGTTGAAGTTGCAATTACAGGAATTGTTGAACCAGGGATTCATACGACCTAGTGTGTCACCATGGGGAGCTCCAGTGTTGTTTGTGAAAAAGAAGGACGGCACACTCCGTCTCTGTATTGACTATAGGGAGCTGAATAAGGTGACCATTAAAAATAAGTATCCTTTGCCGCGAATTGATGACTTGTTTGACCAGCTTCAAGGGGCAGCAATATTTTCGAAGATTGATCTTCGTTCTGGTTATCACCAGATAAGAGTCAAAGAAGATGACATACCGAAGACAGCTTTTTGTACTCGGTATGGGCATTATGAGTTTGTCGTGATTTCCTTTGGCTTGACTAATGCCCCTGCAGTGTTTATGGAGCTGATGAATCGGGTATTCCAGGATTTTCTGGATTCTTTTGTCATTGTGTTCATTGATGATATCTTGGTTTATTCCAAGACAAACGATGAACATGCAGAACATTTGAGGAAGGTTTTGTTGGTTCTGCGTAAACAAAGATTATATGCCAAGTTCTCAAAATGTGAGTTTTGGCTTCAAAAGGTAGTATTCCTTGGTCATGTGGTATCCAAGGATGGTATAACTGTTGATCCAGCAAAGGTGGAGGCAGTTATAGGTTGGGTTCAACCAACTACAGTTACTGAGGTGAGAAGTTTCCTGGGTTTAGCCGGATATTACAGGCGCTTTATTAAAGACTTTGCAAGGATTGCCGCACCACTGACTCAGTTAACCCGAAAAGAGAAGAAATTTGATTGGAGTCGAGCTTGTGAAAGTAGTTTTCAGGAACTCAAGGAAAGATTAGCGTCAGCCCCAGTGCTTATTGTACCTGATGGTACTGGAAACCTAGTAATTTATAGTGATGCCTCTAAGCATGGGTTGGGGTGCGTACTTATGCAAAACGGGAGAGTTATTGCTTATGCCTCTCGGCAATTAAAGGATTATGAACGCAATTACCCAACTCATGATTTAGAATTAGCTGCTGTGGTGTTTGCTCTGAAGATATGGAGACATTATCTGTACGGTGAGAGGATACAAGTATATACGGATCATAAGAGTCTTAAATATCTGTTCACCCAGAAAGAGCTCAACATGAGGCAACGTCGGTGGTTGGAGTTGGTAAAAGATTATGATGTGGAGATCCTACATCATCCTGGTAAAGCTAATGTGGTAGCTGATGCCTTGAGTCGTAAGACAGCTCACTCATCTGCAATGCTAACGAGACAACACAACATTCAGATGGAGTTTGAACGAGCCCAGATAGCTGTCTTGGTCAGGAGAGCGGCAGCTCAGCTAGCTCTTATGACTATTTGTCCGACGTTGCAGGAACAAATTATTCGGAGTCAGCAAAGGGACCCTTATTTTTCAAAAGTTGTGAGGCAACTTGAAACTGAACAAATCAAGGATTTCTGGATAACGGGTGATGGATGTTTGAAGTGGCAGAACCGAACTTGTGTGCCAAACGATGTAGAGATCAAGAGGAAGATTCTATCTGAGGCGCATGAGTCGCCCTATACGGTGCATCCAGGTGCCACAAAGATGTATCAGGATTTGAAAACATGCTTTTGGCGGCCTGGGATGAAGAAAGATGTTGCTGAATGTGTGAGTAGGTGTTTAACTTGTCAACAAGTTAAGGCACCTAGACAGAAACCAGCTGGATTATTGCAACCTTTAAATGTGCCTCAGTGGAAGTGGGAATAAGTGACTATGGATTTCATTACAGGACTACCTAGAACCCAGTTAGGGTTTACAGTGATATGGGTCATTGTGGATAGAGTAACTAAGACAGCCCACTTTATACCGGGTAAGTCTACATATTCGGTTGACAAGTGGGCACAATTGTATTTAAAGGAGATTGTAAGGTTGCATGGTGTACCAGTTTCTGTTGTGTCAGATAGGGATACACGGTTTACTTCTCGATTCTGGAAGAGTCTTCAGGAAGCCCTTGGTACACAACTGAAGTTTAGTACAGCGTTCCATCCTCAGACAGATGGACAGACAGAGAGATTAAATCAAATTCTCGAGGACATGTTGCGTGCATGTGTACTTGATTTTGCTGGCAGTTGGGACACCTACATATATTTGGTGGAATTTGCCTATAATAATAGTTATCAGTCAACTATCCAGATGGCTCCTTTTGAAGCACTTTATGGACGGAGGTGTCGAACTCCAATTTATTGGGAGGAGGTAGGTAGTAAACCGCTATTAGGTCCAGATTTGCTACGAACGACCAATGAGGCGATTCAGAAGATTAAGAAGAGAATTTTGACCGCCCAAAGTCGTCAGAAGAGTTATGCAGATATTAGAAGGAAGGACCTAGAGTTTGAGGTAGGGGATCATGTGTTCCTGAAGATTGCACCAGTTCGTGGTGTTTTGCGATTTGGTAGAAAGGGGAAGCTTAGTCCACGTTTTATTGGACCTTTTGAGATTCTCGAAAGAGTTGGCCCAGTAGCCTATAGATTGACATTACCACCAGCGTTGGATGTTGTACATAATGTTTTTCATGTTTCGATGCTGAGGAGGTATGTTGCAGACCCTATGCATATTCTTCATTATGAAGACTTGGAGTTAAAGGAGGACTTAAGCTACGAAGAACAGCCCATGAAAATTTTAGCACGGGAAGTGAGATCTTTGCGTAGCAGAGATATTCCCTTTGTTAAAGTTTTATGGAAGAATCAGCAAGCTAGTGAAGCTACTTGGGAAAGAGAAGAGGAGTTTAAACGAGAGTATCCATACTTGTTTAGGGAGTTGGAAACTTTCGAGGACGAAAGTTCTTAAAAGGAGGGTAGAATTGTAACAACCTAAAATAATGATAATATGTATTTATTTGTTGTGTGTTTGGTGATGATGATGATAATAATAATAATTATTATTATAAAAATAATAATAAAAAAAAAAATAATAATATTAAAAAAAAAAAAAATATCGAAACGAAGCAGCTGCGTCAAGCAGCTGCTGTAAAGGGGGATGAGGGGCGGCGGACGCGTAGGCTGGAGGCGTGGGATGGATGAGTGGATTGTTAGAGGGTATGGAAGCGTATTAGGGCCTTGATTAGGTTTTAAAAAGGAAGAAAAACGAAGAAGAGTGATTAGCGAAAAACCCAGAAAACAGAGGAGGAAATTTTTGAGAATTCGAGTTTTGGTTGCTTAAAATTGGACATCAATCGAGGGTAAAGGAAGAGGGGTTGTTGCTGAGGAATCATTTGAGGAAGGGGATACGGCCACGAGCTGAATCGGATGGTGATTCGAAGGTAACGAAAAACCCATATCACCGAACCTTTAAATCTCGATATCTTGATTCATACTGCATAATAAGTTATGAAATAAGGCTTGTTAGAACCGTAGTTAGAAGATCTATAAAGTTGTAGAAGAAATCAGAACGAAATTCGAGCGGTAGAGATGAAATTTTTGCTTCGGGACACAACGGGTATTAAAAGAAAAGATTGGGAAAAAATGGCAGGGAGGAGAGGTTGAAGACGAGCACGTGAAGGACACGCGAGGCGCGTGGGAGGCCGCGAGTGGAAGTGCGATTGTGTGCGGATCAGGCGCGTGAGAAACGAACCCCGACCTTGTGTTGGCGCGTGAGAAGGTATTTTGGCTCCCGATTTGTCCCGTTTGACTCCTTTTGACCTGTCCTATCAAAATTGGTCTATACTTATGTTGAAATTGATAAAATATAGGTCTAATAGGGAGGAATTGTGTTGAAATACTATTCAACGTACATTCAAGGGGGAAAAGGAGTTCGAAACCAAGTAAGTAGCGTATCGATCTATGAACTAGTTCTTAACTTGTTTTACAACATGTGAGTATGTTGTTTACCTGATTAAGAGCTTAGTATGTTATGATGAGCTTTGATGATATTGAGTGTTTATTGTATATTGTGACTGCTTGCCTGTGATGTAAGCATGATATAAATGATTGTCAGAATGTTCTATGTGTTGAACATGATACATGTATGAAAGCATGCAGTAACAGTAACTGTGAGTATGTTATGCATGTTAATGGAAAGGTTATGACTCTAGATATGCTTATTGGTTGTTGAGCTATGGCTTATTTATATGAGTATGATAGTCTACTAATTCCCGCGGAGTTCCTGGCCAACGCGCTGTGTGCTAAGTCAGGGAGCATGAGTACTCCTGACCGTTGGTATATGAGATAAACAGGCCGCCAGAGCAATTAGTAGACGGGCCGTATTTGACCGAGAGCGAGTCTTACATACGAGTCCGAAAATTCTAGATAAGCATATCGAAGGAGAGTCAGTAACCTAGCTGGAGGTAGCTGAGATACCTCATTAACGAACAGATGACCCTAGTAAGAGAACTAGGAGTCAGTGATGAATAAAGCTTAAAAACACCTGGAAAGATTAGTTATGAACCCGTGAATGATAAGCTAGCTACTTACTGAGTAATCTAATTACTCATCAAAATTATTATAACTTTTCTTTCCAGATTTAGATGATGCAGGCCAACCGAGGACGAGACCAGCGGGCTAGAGACTACTGGGAATCCATGTCTGGGTCTGTTTATGTAATTATGGTTTCGTTGTCGAGAATCTACTTCGGTTGTTTTAAGTTTAAATAGCACTCGTTTTAAATGTTTTACTTGATGTTTTTGGAAATATTTTTTTGAAATTTATCATTGGTTGTCGGAGTTTATTATCGAGGTCAGTAGTAACTCCTGTGAATCGCGTTGACGATGAGCGGGGTGTTACAATAAAAGAGTAAAAGAGTGCTTAAAATCGAGACCCTACTTTGGAAACCTTAATCTGGGATGTTTGATGTACGTGATAAAAAATGGAGTCACGGTTGATGTTTTTCGAAACTTTTGTGGCGAATCATTAGGACTGATGATTTAGAATCGAATTTTGAAGAAGCGGATAGCATAAAACAGTAAAAGAGTGCTTAAAATCGAGACCCTAATTCGGTAACCTTAATCTGGGACGTTTGAAGTACGTGATAAAAAACCGAGTCACAGACGACGTTTTTAGAAAATTTTGTTGGGAATCATTAGGCCGAATGATTTAGAATAGAATTTCGAAGAAACGGAGTGCATAAAACAATTCAAGAGTGCTGAAAATCGAGACCCTAATTCGGTAACCTTAATCTGGGACGTTTGAAGTACGTGCTAAAAAAACAGAGTCACGGACGACGTTTTTCGAAACTTTTTTTGGGAATCAGTTTAGAATAGAATTTAGAAGAAACGGAGTGCATAAAACATTAAAAGATTGCTTAAAATCGAGACCCTAATTCGGAAACCTTAATCTAGGACGTTTGAAGTACGTGCTAAAAAAATGAGTCACGGTTCATGAGTTTTGAAACTTTTGTGGCGAATCATTTGGCCTGATGATTTAGAATCGAAGAAACAAAGTGCATAAAAGAGTAAAAGAGTGCTTAAAATCGAGACCCTAATTCAGAAACCCAAATCTGGGATGTTTGAAGTCCGTGATAAAAAAACGAGTCACAGTTCACGATTTTTGAAACTTGTTTGGCGAATCATTAGGCCTAATGATTTAGAATCGAAGAGACGGAGTGCATAAAAGAGTAAAAGCGTGCTTAAAATGGAGACCCTACTTTTGAAACCTTAATCTGGGATGTTTGAAGTACGTGCTAAAAAATGGAGTCACAGTCGATGTTTTTCGAAACTTTTGTGGCGAATCATTAGGACTGGTGATTTAGAATCGAATTTTGAAGAAACGGATAGCATAAAACAGTAAAATAGTGCTTAAAATCGAGACCCTAATTCGGTAACCTTAATCTGGGACGTTTGAAGTACGTGCTAAAAAAACAGAGTCACGGACGACGTTTTTCGAAACTTTTTTTGGGAATCAGTTTAGAATAGAATTTAGAAGAAACGGAGTGCATAAAACAGTAAGAGATTGCTTAAAATCGAGACCCTAATTCGAAAACCTTAATCTAGGACGTTTGAAGTACGTGCTAAAAAAATGAGTCACGGTTCATGAGTTTTGAAACTTTTGTGGCGAATCATTTGGCCTGATGATTTAGAATCGAAGAAACAAAGTGCATAAAAGAGTAAAAGAGTGCTTAAAATCGAGACCCTAATTCAGAAACCCAAATCTGGGACGTTTGAAGTCCGTGCTAAAAAAACGAGTCACAGTTCACGATTTTTGAAACTTGTTTGGCGAATCATTAGGCCTGATGATTTAGAATCGAAGAGACGGAGTGCATAAAAGAGTAAAAGAGTGCTTAAAATCGAGACCCTACTTTGGAAACCTTAATCTGGGATGTTTGAAGTACGTGCTAAAAAATGGAGTCACGGTCGATGTTTTTCGAAACTTTTGTGGCGAATCATTAGGACTGATGATTTAGAATCGAATTTTGAAGAAACGGATAGCAAAAAACAGTAAAAGAGTGCTTAAAATCGAGACCCTAATTCGGTAACCTTAATCTGGGACGTTTGAAGTACGTGATCAAAAAACCGAGTCACAGACGACGTTTTTAGAAAATTTTGTTGGGAATCATTAGGCCGAATGATTTAGAATAGAATTTCGAAGAAACGGAGTGCATAAAACAATTCAAGAGTGCTGAAAATCGAGACCCTAATTCGGAAACCTTAATGTTGGACGTTTGAAGTACGTGCTAAAAAACAGTGTCACGGACGACGTTTTTTGAAACTTTTGTTGGGAATCATTAGGCCGGATGTTTAGAATAGAATTTAGAAGAAACGGAGTGCATAAAAGAGTAAAAGGGTGCTTTAAATCGAGACCCTAATTCAGAAACCTTTGTCTGGGACGTTTGAAGTACGTTCTAAAAAAACCGAGTCACGGACGACGTTTTTCGAAACTTTTGTTGGGAATCATTAGGCCGAATGATTTAGAATAGAATTTCGAAGAAACGGAGTGCATAAAACAGAAAAAGAGTAATTAAAATCGAGAACCTAATTCAGAAACCCAAATCTGGGACGTTTGAAGTCCATGCTAAAAAACATGAGTCACGGTTCACGATTTTTGAAACTTTTGTGGGGAATCATTAGGCCTGATGATTTAGAATCGAAGAGACGGAGTGCATAATAGAGTAAAAGAGTGCTTAAAATCGAGACCCTAATTTGGAAACCTTAATCTGGGACGTTTGAAGTACGTGCTAAAAAATGGAGTCACAGTCGATGTTTTTCGAAACTTTTGTGGCGAATCATTAGGACTGATGATTTATAATCGAATTTTGAAGAAACGGATAGCATAAAACAGTAAAATAGTGCTTAAAATCGAGACCCTAATTCGGTAACCTTAATCTGGGACGTTTGAAGTACGTGCTAAAAAAACAGAGTCACGGACGACGTTTTTCGAAACTTTTTTTGGGAATCAGTTTAGAATAGAATTTAGAAGAAACGGAGTGCATAAAACAGTAACAGATTGCTTAAAATCGAGACCCTAATTCGGAAACCTTAATCTAGGACGTTTGAAGTACGTGCTAAAAAAATGAGTCACGGTTCATGAGTTTTGAAACTTTTGTGGCGAATCATTTGGCCTGATGATTTAGAATCGAAGAAACAAAGTGCATAAAAGAGTAAAAGAGTGCTTAAAATCGAGACCCTAATTCAGAAACCCAAATCTGGGACGTTTGAAGTCCGTGCTAAAAAAACGAGTCACAGTTCACGATTTTTGAAACTTGTTTGGCGAATCATTAGGCCTGATGATTTAGAATCGAAGAGACGGAGTGCATAAAAGAGTAAAAGAGTGCTTAAAATCGAGACCCTACTTTGGAAACCTTAATCTGGGATGTTTGAAGTACGTGCTAAAAAATGGAGTCACGGTCGATGTTTTTCGAAACTTTTGTGGCGAATCATTAGGACTGATGATTTAGAATCGAATTTTGAAGAAACGGATAGCATAAAACAGTAAAAGAGTGCTTAAAATCGAGACCCTAATTCGGTAACCTTAATCTGGGACGTTTGAAGTACGTGATCAAAAAACCGAGTCACAGACGACGTTTTTAGAAAATTTTGTTGGGAATCATTAGGCCGAATGATTTAGAATAGAATTTCGAAGAAACGGAGTGCATAAAACAATTCAAGAGTGCTGAAAATCGAGACCCTAATTCGGAAACCTTAATGTTGGACGTTTGAAGTACGTGCTAAAAAACAGTGTCACGGACGACGTTTTTTGAAACTTTTGTTGGGAATCATTAGGCCGGATGTTTAGAATAGAATTTAGAAGAAACGGAGTGCATAAAAGAGTAAAAGGGTGCTTTAAATCGAGACCCTAATTCAGAAACCTTTGTCTGGGACGTTTGAAGTACGTTCTAAAAAAACCGAGTCACGGACGACGTTTTTCGAAACTTTTGTTGGGAATCATTAGGCCGAATGATTTAGAATAGAATTTCGAAGAAACGGAGTGCATAAAACAGAAAAAGAGTAATTAAAATCGAGACCCTAATTCGGAAACCTTAATCTAGGACGTTTGAAGTACGTGCTAAAAAAATGAGTCACGGTTCATGAGTTTTGAAACTTTTGTGGCGAATCATTTGGCCTGATGATTTAGAATCGAAGAAACAAAGTGCATAAAAGAGTAAAAGAGTGCTTAAAATCGAGACCCTAATTCAGAAACCCAAATCTGGGACGTTTGAAGTCCGTGCTAAAAAAACGAGTCACAGTTCACGATTTTTGAAACTTGTTTGGCGAATCATTAGGCCTGATGATTTAGAATCGAAGAGACGGAGTGCATAAAAGAGTAAAAGAGTGCTTAAAATCGAGACCCTACTTTGGAAACCTTAATCTGGGATGTTTGAAGTACGTGCTAAAAAATGGAGTCACGGTCGATGTTTTTCGAAACTTTTGTGGCGAATCATTAGGACTGATGATTTAGAATCGAATTTTGAAGAAACGGATAGCATAAAACAGTAAAAGAGTGCTTAAAATCGAGACCCTAATTCGGTAACCTTAATCTGGGACGTTTGAAGTACGTGATCAAAAAACCGAGTCACAGACGACGTTTTTAGAAAATTTTGTTGGGAATCATTAGGCCGAATGATTTAGAATAGAATTTCGAAGAAACGGAGTGCATAAAACAATTTAAGAGTGCTGAAAATCGAGACCCTAATTCGGAAACCTTAATGTTGGACGTTTGAAGTACGTGCTAAAAAACAGTGTCACGGACGACGTTTTTTGAAACTTTTGTTGGGAATCAATAGGCCGGATGTTTAGAATAGAATTTAGAAGAAACGGAGTGCATAAAAGAGTAAAAGGGTGCTTTAAATCGAGACCCTAATTCGGAAACCTTAATGTTGGACGTTTGAAGTACGTGCTAAAAAATAGTGTCACGGACGACGTTTTTCGAAACTTTTGTTGGGAATCGTTAGGCCGGATGTTTAGAATAGAATTTAGAAGAAACGGAGTGCATAAAAGAGTAAAAGGGTGCTTTAAATCGAGACCCTAATTCAGAAACCTTTGTCTGGGACGTTTGAAGTACGTTTTAAAAAAACCGAGTCACGGACGACGTTTTTCGAAACTTTTGTTGGGAATCATTAGGCCGAATGATTTAGAATAGAATTTCGAAGAAACGGAGTGCATAAAACAGAAAAAGAGTAATTAAAATCGAGAACCTAATTCAGAAACCCAAATCTGGGACGTTTGAAGTCCATGCTAAAAAACATGAGTCACGGTTCACGATTTTTGAAACTTTTGTGGGGAATCATTAGGCCTGATGATTTAGAATCGAAGAGACGGAGTGCATAAAAGAGTAAAAGAGTGCTTAAAATCGAGACCCTAATTTGGAAACCTTAATCTGGGACATTTGAAGTACGTGCTAAAAAATGGAGTCACAGTCGATGTTTTTCGAAACTTTTGTGGCGAATCATTAGGACTGATGATTTAGAATCGAATTTTGAAGAAACGGATAGCATAAAACAGTAAAATAGTGCTTAAAATCGAAACCCTAATTCGGTAACCTTAATCTGGGACGTTTGAAAAAAAACAGAGTCACGGACGACGTTTTTTGAAACTTTTTTTGGGAATCAGTTTAGAATAGAATTTAGAAGAAACGGAGTGCATAAAACAGTAAGAGATTGCTTAAAATCGAGACCCTAATTCGGAAACCTTAATCTAGGACGTTTGAAGTACGTGCTAAAAAAATGAGTCACGGTTCATGAGTTTTGAAACTTTTGTGGCGAATCATTTGGCCTGATGATTTAGAATCGAAGAAACAAAGTGCATAAAAGAGTAAAAGAGTGCTTAAAATCGAGACCCTAATTCAGAAACCCAAATCTGGGACGTTTGAAGTCCGTGCTAAAAAAACGAGTCACAGTTCACGATTTTTGAAACTTGTTTGGCGAATCATTAGGCCTAATGATTTAGAATCGAAGAGACGGAGTGCATAAAAGAGTAAAAGCGTGCTTAAAATCGAGACCCTACTTTTGAAACCTTAATCTGGGATGTTTGAAGTACGTGCTAAAAAATGGAGTCACAGTCGATGTTTTTCGAAACTTTTGTGGCGAATCATTAGGACTGGTGATTTAGAATCGAATTTTGAAGAAACGGATAGCATAAAACAGTAAAATAGTGCTTAAAATCGAGACCCTAATTCGGTAACCTTAATCTGGGACGTTTGAAGTACGTGCTAAAAAAACAGAGTCACGGACGACGTTTTTCGAAACTTTTTTTGGGAATAAGTTTAGAATAGAATTTAGAAGAAACGGAGTGCATAAAACAGTAAGAGATTGCTTAAAATCGAGACCCTAATTCGGAAACCTTAATCACGGACGTTTGAAGTACGTGCTAAAAAAATGAGTCACGGTTCATGAGTTTTGAAACTTTTGTGGCGAATCATTTGGCCTGATGATTTAGAATCGAAGAAACAAAGTGCATAAAAGAGTAAAAGAGTGCTTAAAATCGAGACCCTAATTCAGAAACCCAAATCTGGGACGTTTGAAGTCCGTGCTAAAAAAACGAGTCACAGTTCACGATTTTTGAAACTTGTTTGGCGAATCATTAGGCCTGATGATTTAGAATCGAAGAGACGGAGTGCATAAAAGAGTAAAAGAGTGCTTAAAATCGAGACCCTACTTTGGAAACCTTAATCTGGGATGTTTGAAGTACGTGCTAAAAAATGGAGTCACGGTCGATGTTTTTCGAAACTTTTGTGGCGAATCATTAGGACTGATGATTTAGAATCGAATTTTGAAGAAACGGATAGCATAAAACAGTAAAAGAGTGCTTAAAATCGAGACCCTAATTCGGTAACCTTAATCTGGGACGTTTGAAGTACGTGATAAAAAAACCGAGTCACAGACGACGTTTTTAGAAAATTTTGTTGGGAATCATTAGGCCGAATGATTTAGAATAGAATTTCGAAGAAACGGAGTGCATAAAACAATTCAAGAGTGCTGAAAATCGAGACCCTAATTCGGAAACCTTAATGTTGGACGTTTGAAGTACGTGCTAAAAAACAGTGTCACGGACGACGTTTTTTGAAACTTTTGTTGGGAATCATTAGGCCGGATGTTTAGAATAGAATTTAGAAGAAACGGAGTGCATAAAAGAGTAAAAGGGTGCTTTAAATCGAGACCCTAATTCAGAAACCTTTGTCTGGGACGTTTGAAGTACGTTCTAAAAAAACCGAGTCACGGACGACGTTTTTCGAAACTTTTGTTGGGAATCATTAGGCCGAATGATTTAGAATAGAATTTCGAAGAAACGGAGTGCATAAAACAGAAAAAGAGTAATTAAAATCGAGAACCTAATTCAGAAACCCAAATCTGGGACGTTTGAAGTCCATGCTAAAAAACATGAGTCACGGTTCACGATTTTTGAAACTTTTGTGGGGAATCATTAGGCCTGATGATTTAGAATCGAAGAGACGGAGTGCATAATAGAGTAAAAGAGTGCTTAAAATCGAGACCCTAATTTGGAAACCTTAATCTTGGACGTTTGAAGTACGTGCTAAAAAATGGAGTCACAGTCGATGTTTTTCGAAACTTTTGTGGCGAATCATTAGGACTGATGATTTATAATCGAATTTTGAAGAAACGGATAGCATAAAACAGTAAAATAGTGCTTAAAATCGAGACCCTAATTCGGTAACCTTAATCTGGGACGTTTGAAGTACGTGCTAAAAAAACAGAGTCACGGACGACGTTTTTCGAAACTTTTTTTGGGAATCAGTTTAGAATAGAATTTAGAAGAAACGGAGTGCATAAAACAGTAACAGATTGCTTAAAATCGAGACCCTAATTCGGAAACCTTAATCTAGGACGTTTGAAGTACGTGCTAAAAAAATGAGTCACGGTTCATGATTTTTGAAACTTTTGTGGCGAATCATTTGGCCTGATGATTTAGAATCGAAGAAACAAAGTGCATAAAAGAGTAAAAGAGTGCTTAAAATCGAGACCCTAATTCAGAAACCCAAATCTGGGACGTTTGAAGTCCGTGCTAAAAAAACGAGTCACAGTTCACGATTTTTGAAACTTGTTTGCCGAATCATTAGGCCTGATGATTTAGAATCGAAGAGACGGAGTGCATAAAAGAGTAAAAGAGTGCTTAAAATCGAGACCCTACTTTGGAAACCTTAATCTGGGATGTTTGAAGTACGTGCTAAAAAATGGAGTCACGGTCGATGTTTTTCGAAACTTTTGTGGCGAATCATTAGGACTGATGATTTAGAATCGAATTTTGAAGAAACGGATAGCATAAAACAGTAAAAGAGTGCTTAAAATCGAGACCCTAATTCGGTAACCTTAATCTGGGACGTTTGAAGTACGTGATCAAAAAACCGAGTCACAGACGACGTTTTTAGAAAATTTTGTTGGGAATCATTAGGCCGAATGATTTAGAATAGAATTTCGAAGAAACGGAGTGCATAAAACAATTCAAGAGTGCTGAAAATCGAGACCCTAATTCGGAAACCTTAATGTTGGACGTTTGAAGTACGTGCTAAAAAACAGTGTCACGGACGACGTTTTTTGAAACTTTTGTTGGGAATCATTAGGCCGGATGTTTAGAATAGAATTTAGAAGAAACGGAGTGCATAAAAGAGTAAAAGGGTGCTTTAAATCGAGACCCTAATTCAGAAACCTTTGTCTGGGACGTTTGAAGTACGTTCTAAAAAAACCGAGTCACGGACGACGTTTTTCGAAACTTTTGTTGGGAATCATTAGGCCGAATGATTTAGAATAGAATTTCGAAGAAACGGAGTGCATAAAACAGAAAAAGAGTAATTAAAATCGAGAACCTAATTCAGAAACCCAAATCTGGGACGTTTGAAGTCCATGCTAAAAAACATGAGTCACGGTTCACGATTTTTGAAACTTTTGTGGGGAATCATTAGGCCTGATGATTTAGAATCGAAGAGACGGAGTGCATAATAGAGTAAAAGAGTGCTTAAAATCGAGACCCTAATTTGGAAACCTTAATCTGGGACGTTTGAAGTACGTGCTAAAAAATGGAGTCACAGTCGATGTTTTTCGAAACTTTTGTGGCGAATCATTAGGACTGATGATTTATAATCGAATTTTGAAGAAACGGATAGCATAAAACAGTAAAATAGTGCTTAAAATCGAGACCCTAATTCGGTAACCTTAATCTGGGACGTTTGAAGTACGTGCTAAAAAAACAGAGTCACGGACGACGTTTTTCGAAACTTTTTTTGGGAATCAGTTTAGAATAGAATTTAGAAGAAACGGAGTGCATAAAACAGTAACAGATTGCTTAAAATCGAGACCCTAATTCGGAAACCTTAATCTAGGACGTTTGAAGTACGTGCTAAAAAAATGAGTCACGGTTCATGAGTTTTGAAACTTTTGTGGCGAATCATTTGGCCTGATGATTTAGAATCGAAGAAACAAAGTGCATAAAAGAGTAAAAGAGTGCTTAAAATCGAGACCCTAATTCAGAAACCCAAATCTGGGACGTTTGAAGTCCGTGCTAAAAAAACGAGTCACAGTTCACGATTTTTGAAACTTGTTTGGCGAATCATTAGGCCTGATGATTTAGAATCGAAGAGACGGAGTGCATAAAAGAGTAAAAGAGTGCTTAAAATCGAGACCCTACTTTGGAAACCTTAATCTGGGATGTTTGAAGTACGTGCTAAAAAATGGAGTCACGGTCGATGTTTTTCGAAACTTTTGTGGCGAATCATTAGGACTGATGATTTAGAATCGAATTTTGAAGAAACGGATAGCATAAAACAGTAAAAGAGTGCTTAAAATCGAGACCCTAATTCGGTAACCTTAATCTGGGACGTTTGAAGTACGTGATCAAAAAACCGAGTCACAGATGACGTTTTTAGAAAATTTTGTTGGGAATCATTAGGCCGAATGATTTAGAATAGAATTTCGAAGAAACGGAGTGCATAAAACAATTTAAGAGTGCTGAAAATCGAGACCCTAATTCGGAAACCTTAATGTTGGACGTTTGAAGTACGTGCTAAAAAACAGTGTCACGGACGACGTTTTTTGAAACTTTTGTTGGGAATCAATAGGCCGGATGTTTAGAATAGAATTTAGAAGAAACGGAGTGCATAAAAGAGTAAAAGGGTGCTTTAAATCGAGACCCTAATTCAGAAACCTTAATGTTGGACGTTTGAAGTACATGCTAAAAAATAGTGTCACGGACGACGTTTTTTGAAACTTTTGTTGGGAATCATTAGGCCGGATGTTTAGAATAGAATTTAGAAGAAACGGAGTGCATAAAAGAGTAAAAGGGTGCTTTAAATCGAGACCCTAATTCAGAAACCTTTGTCTGGGACGTTTGAAGTACGTTCTAAAAAAACCGAGTCACGGACGACGTTTTTCGAAACTTTTGTTGGGAATCATTAGGCCGAATGATTTAGAATAGAATTTCGAAGAAACGGAGTGCATAAAACAGAAAAAGAGTAATTAAAATCGAGAACCTAATTCAGAAACCCAAATCTGGGACGTTTGAAGTCCATGCTAAAAAACATGAGTCACGGTTCACGATTTTTGAAACTTTTGTGGGGAATCATTAGGCCTGATGATTTAGAATCGAAGAGACGGAGTGCATAAAAGAGTAAAAGAGTGCTTAAAATCGAGACCCTAATTTGGAAACCTTAATCTGGGACGTTTGAAGTACGTGCTAAAAAATTGAGTCACAGTCGATGTTTTTCGAAACTTTTGTGGCGAATCATTAGGACTGATGATTTAGAATCGAATTTTGAAGAAACGGATAGCATAAAACAGTAAAATAGTGCTTAAAATCGAGACCCTAATTCGGTAACCTTAATCTGGGACGTTTGAAGTACGTGATAAAAAAACCGAGTCACAGACGACGTTTTTAGAAAATTTTGTTGGGAATCATTAGGCCGAATGATTTAGAATAGAATTTCGAAGAAACGGAGTGCATAAAACAATTCAAGAGTGCTGAAAATCGAGACCCTAATTCGGAAACCTTAATGTTGGACGTTTGAAGTACGTGCTAAAAAACAGTGTCACGGACGACGTTTGTTGAAACTTTTGTAGGGAATCATTAGGCCGGATGTTTAGAATAGAATTTAGAAGAAACGGAGTGCATAAAAGAGTAAAAGGGTGCTTTAAATCGAGACCCTAATTCAGAAACCTTTGTCTGGGACGTTTGAAGTACGTTCTAAAAAAACCGAGTCACGGACGACGTTTTTCGAAACTTTTGTTGGGAATCATTAGGCCGAATGATTTAGAATAGAATTTCGAAGAAACGGAGTGCATAAAACAGAAAAAGAGTAATTAAAATCGAGAACCTAATTCAGAAACCCAAATCTGGGACGTTTGAAGTCCATGCTAAAAAACATGAGTCACGGTTCACGATTTTTGAAACTTTTGTGGGGAATCATTAGGCCTGATGATTTAGAATCGAAGAGACGGAGTGCATAATAGAGTAAACGAGTGCTTAAAATCGAGACCCTAATTTGGAAACCTTAATCTTGGACGTTTGAAGTACGTGCTAAAAAATGGAGTCACAGTCGATGTTTTTCGAAACTTTTGTGGCGAATCATTAGGACTGATGATTTATAATCGAATTTTGAAGAAACGGATAGCATAAAACAGTAAAATAGTGCTTAAAATCGAGACCCTAATTCGGTAACCTTAATCTGGGACGTTTGAAGTACGTGCTAAAAAAACAGAGTCACGGACGACGTTTTTCGAAACTTTTTTTGGGAATCAGTTTAGAATAGAATTTAGAAGAAACGGAGTGCATAAAACAGTAACAGATTGCTTAAAATCGAGACCCTAATTCGGAAACCTTAATCTAGGACGTTTGAAGTACGTGCTAAAAAAATGAGTCACGGTTCATGATTTTTGAAACTTTTGTGGCGAATCATTTGGCCTGATGATTTAGAATCGAAGAAACAAAGTGCATAAAAGAGTAAAAGAGTGCTTAAAATCGAGACCCTAATTCAGAAACCCAAATCTGGGACGTTTGAAGTCCGTGCTAAAAAAACGAGTCACAGTTCACGATTTTTGAAACTTGTTTGCCGAATCATTAGGCCTGATGATTTAGAATCGAAGAGACGGAGTGCATAAAAGAGTAAAAGAGTGCTTAAAATCGAGACCCTACTTTGGAAACCTTAATCTGGGATGTTTGAAGTACGTGCTAAAAAATGGAGTCACGGTCGATGTTTTTCGAAACTTTTGTGGCGAATCATTAGGACTGATGATTTAGAATCGAATTTTGAAGAAACGGATAGCATAAAACAGTAAAAGAGTGCTTAAAATCGAGACCCTAATTCGGTAACCTTAATCTGGGACGTTTGAAGTACGTGATAAAAAAACCGAGTCACAGACGACGTTTTTAGAAAATTTTGTTGGGAATCATTAGGCCGAATGATTTAGAATAGAATTTCGAAGAAACGGAGTGCATAAAACAATTCAAGAGTGCTGAAAATCGAGACCCTAATTCGGAAACCTTAATGTTGGACGTTTGAAGTACGTGCTCAAAAACAGTGTCACGGACGACGTTTTTTGAAACTTTTGTTGGGAATTATTAGGCCGGATGTTTAGAATAGAATTTAGAAGAAACGGAGTGCATAAAAGAGTAAAAGGGTGCTTTAAATCGAGACCCTAATTCAGAAACCTTTGTCTGGGACGTTTGAAGTACGTTCTAAAAAAACCGAGTCACGGACGACGTTTTTCGAAACTTTTGTTGGGAATCATTAGGCCGAATGATTTAGAATAGAATTTCGAAGAAACGGAGTGCATAAAACAGAAAAAGAGTAATTAAAATCGAGAACCTAATTCAGAAACCCAAATCTGGGACGTTTGAAGTCCATGCTAAAAAACATGAGTCACGGTTCACGATTTTTGAAACTTTTGTGGGGAATCATTAGGCCTGATGATTTAGAATCGAAGAGACGGAGTGCATAAAAGAGTAAAAGAGTGCTTAAAATCGAGACCCTAATTTGGAAACCTTAATCTGGGACGTTTGAAGTACGTGCTAAAAAATGGAGTCACAGTCGATGTTTTTCGAAACTTTTGTGGCGAATCATTAGGACTGATGATTTAGAATCGAATTTTGAAGAAACGGATAGCATAAAACAGTAAAATAGTGCTTAAAATCGAGATCCTAATTCGGTAACCTTAATCTGGGACGTTTGAAGTACGTGCTAAAAAAACAGAGTCACGGACGACGTTTTTCGAAACTTTTTTTGGGAATCAGTTTAGAATAGAATTTAGAAGAAACGGAGTGCATAAAACAGTAAGAGATTGCTTAAAATCGAGACCCTAATTCGGAAACCTTAATCACGGACGTTTGAAGTACGTGCTAAAAAAATGAGTCACGGTTCATGAGTTTTGAAACTTTTGTGGCGAATCATTTGGCCTGATGATTTAGAATCGAAGAAACAAAGTGCATAAAAGAGTAAAAGAGTGCTTAAAATCGAGACCCTAATTCAGAAACCCAAATCTGGGACGTTTGAAGTCCGTGCTAAAAAAACGAGTCACAGTTCACGATTTTTGAAACTTGTTTGGCGAATCATTAGGCCTGATGATTTAGAATCGAAGAGACGGAGTGCATAAAAGAGTAAAAGAGTGCTTAAAATCGAGACCCTACTTTGGAAACCTTAATCTGGGATGTTTGAAGTACGTGCTAAAAAATGGAGTCACGGTCGATGTTTTTCGAAACTTTTGTGGCGAATCATTAGGACTGATGATTTAGAATCGAATTTTGAAGAAACGGATAGCATAAAACAGTAAAAGAGTGCTTAAAATCGAGACCCTAATTCGGTAACCTTAATCTGGGACGTTTGAAGTACGTGATAAAAAAACCGAGTCACAGACGACGTTTTTAGAAAATTTTGTTGGGAATCATTAGGCCGAATGATTTAGAATAGAATTTCGAAGAAACGGAGTGCATAAAACAATTCAAGAGTGCTGAAAATCGAGACCCTAATTCGGAAACCTTAATGTTGGACGTTTGAAGTACGTGCTAAAAAACAGTGTCACGGACGACGTTTTTTGAAACTTTTGTTGGGAATCATTAGGCCGGATGTTTAGAATAGAATTTAGAAGAAACGGAGTGCATAAAAGAGTAAAAGGGTGCTTTAAATCGAGACCCTAATTCAGAAACCTTTGTCTGGGACGTTTGAAGTACGTTCTAAAAAAACCGAGTCACGGACGACGTTTTTCGAAACTTTTGTTGGGAATCATTAGGCCGAATGATTTAGAATAGAATTTCGAAGAAACGGAGTGCATAAAACAGAAAAAGAGTAATTAAAATCGAGAACCTAATTCAGAAACCCAAATCTGGGACGTTTGAAGTCCATGCTAAAAAACATGAGTCACGGTTCACGATTTTTGAAACTTTTGTGGGGAATCATTAGGCCTGATGATTTAGAATCGAAGAGACGGAGTGCATAATAGAGTAAAAGAGTGCTTAAAATCGAGACCCTAAGTTGGAAACCTTAATCTTGGACGTTTGAAGTACGTGCTAAAAAATGGAGTCACAGTCGATGTTTTTCGAAACTTTTGTGGCGAATCATTAGGACTGATGATTTATAATCGAATTTTGAAGAAACGGATAGCATAAAACAGTAAAATAGTGCTTAAAATCGAGACCCTAATTCGGTAACCTTAATCTGGGACGTTTGAAGTACGTGCTAAAAAAACAGAGTCACGGACGACGTTTTTCGAAACTTTTTTTGGGAATCAGTTTAGAATAGAATTTAGAAGAAACGGAGTGCATAAAACAGTAACAGATTGCTTAAAATCGAGACCCTAATTCGGAAACCTTAATCTAGGACGTTTGAAGTACGTGCTAAAAAAATGAGTCACGGTTCATGAGTTTTGAAACTTTTGTGGCGAATCATTTGGCCTGATGATTTAGAATCGAAGAAACAAAGTGCATAAAAGAGTAAAAGAGTGCTTAAAATCGAGACCCTAATTCAGAAACCCAAATCTGGGACGTTTGAAGTCCGTGCTAAAAAAACGAGTCACAGTTCACGATTTTTGAAACTTGTTTGCCGAATCATTAGGCCTGATGATTTAGAATCGAAGAGACGGAGTGCATAAAAGAGTAAAAGAGTGCTTAAAATCGAGACCCTACTTTGGAAACCTTAATCTGGGATGTTTGAAGTACGTGCTAAAAAATGGAGTCACGGTCGATGTTTTTCGAAACTTTTGTGGCGAATCATTAGGACTGATGATTTAGAATCGAATTTTGAAGAAACGGATAGCATAAAACAGTAAAAGAGTGCTTAAAATCGAGACCCTAATTCGGTAACCTTAATCTGGGACGTTTGAAGTACGTGATAAAAAAACCGAGTCACAGACGACGTTTTTAGAAAATTTTGTTGGGAATCATTAGGCCGAATGGTTTAGAATAGGATTTCGAAGAAACGGAGTGCATAAAACAATTCAAGAGTGCTGAAAATCGAGACCCTAATTCGGAAACCTTAATGTTGGACGTTTGAAGTACGTGATAAAAAACAGTGTCACGGACGACGTTTTTTGAAACTTTTGTTGGGAATCATTAGGCCGGATGTTTAGAATAGAATTTAGAAGAAACGGAGTGCATAAAAGAGTAAAAGGGTGCTTTAAATCGAGACCTTAATTCAGAAACCTTTGTCTGGGACGTTTGAAGTACGTTCTAAAAAACCGAGTCACGGACGACGTTTTTCGAAACTTTTGTTGGGAATCATTAGGCCGAATGATTTAGAATAGAATTTCGAAGAAACGGAGCGCATAAAACTGAAAAAGAGTAATTAAAATCCAGACCCTAATTCAGAAACCCAAATCTGGGACGTTTGAAGTCCATGCTAAAAAACATGAGTCAGGGTTCACGATTTTTGAAACTTTTGTGGGGAATCATTAGGCCTGATGATTTAGAATCGAAGAGACGGAGTGCATAAAAGAGTAAAAGAGTGCTTAAAATCGAGACCCTAATTTGGAAACCTTAATCTGGGACGTTTGAAGTACGTGCTAAAAAATGGAGTCACAGTCGATGTTTTTCGAAACTTTTGTGGCGAATCATTAGGACTGATGATTTAGAATCGAATTTTGAAGAAACGGATAGCATAAAACAGTAAAATAGTGCTTAAAATCGAGACCCTAATTCGGTAACCTTAATCTGGGACGTTTGAAGTACGTGCTAAAAAAACAGAGTCACGGACGACGTTTTTCGAAACTTTTTTTGGGAATCAGTTTAGAATAGAATTTAGAAGAAACGGAGTGCATAAAACAGTAAGAGATTGCTTAAAATCGAGACCCTAATTCGGAAACCTTAATCTAGGACGTTTGAAGTACGTGCTAAAAAAATGAGTCACGGTTCATGAGTTTTGAAACTTTTGTGGCGAATCATTTGGCCTGATGATTTAGAATCGAAGAAACAAAGTGCATAAAAGAGTAAAAGAGTGCTTAAAATCGAGACCCTAATTCAGAAACCCAAATCTGGGACGTTTGAAGTCCGTGCTAAAAAAACGAGTCACAGTTCACGATTTTTGAAACTTGTTTGGCGAATCATTAGGCCTGATGATTTAGAATCGAAGAGACGGAGTGCATAAAAGAGTAAAAGAGTGCTTAAAATCGAGACCCTACTTTGGAAACCTTAATCTGGGATGTTTGAAGTACGTGCTAAAAAATGGAGTCACGGTCGATGTTTTTCGAAACTTTTGTGGCGAATCATTAGGACTGATGATTTAGAATCGAATTTTGAAGAAACGGATAGCATAAAACAGTAAAAGAGTGCTTAAAATCGAGACCCTAATTCGGTAACCTTAATCTGGGACGTTTGAAGTACGTGATAAAAAAACCGAGTCACAGACGACGTTTTTAGAAAATTTTGTTGGGAATCATTAGGCCGAATGATTTAGAATAGGATTTCGAAGAAACGAAGTGCATAAAACAATTCAAGAGTGCTGAAAATCGAGACCCTAATTCGGAAACGTTAATGTTGGACGTTTGAAGTACGTGATAAAAAACAGTGTCACGGACGACGTTTTTTGAAACTTTTGTTGGGAATCATTAGGCCGGATGTTTAGAATAGAATTTAGAAGAAACGGAGTGCATAAAAGAGTAAAAGGGTGCTTTAAATCGAGACCCTAATTCAGAAACCTTTGTCTGGGACGTTTGAAGTACGTTCTAAAAAAACCGAGTCACGGACGACGTTTTTCGAAACTTTTGTTGGGAATCATTAGGCCGAATGATTTAGAATAGAATTTCGAAGAAACGGAGTGCATAAAACAGAAAAAGAGTAATTAAAATCGAGAACCTAATTTAGAAACCCAAATCTGGGACGTTTGAAGTCCATGCTAAAAAACATGAGTCACGGTTCACGATTTTTGAAACTTTTGTGGGGAATCATTAGGCCTGATGATTTAGAATCGAAGAGACGGAGTGCATAAAAGAGTAAAAGAGTGCTTAAAATCGAGACCCTAATTTGGAAACCTTAATCTGGGACGTTTGAAGTACGTGCTAAAAAATGGAGTCACAGTCGATGTTTTTCGAAACTTTTGTGGCGAATCATTAGGACTGATGATTTAGAATCGAATTTTGAAGAAACGGATAGCATAAAACAGTAAAATAGTGCTTAAAATCGAGACCCTAATTCGGTAACCTTAATCTGGGACGTTTGAAGTACGTGCTAAAAAAACAGAGTCACGGACGACGTTTTTCGAAACTTTTTTTGGGAATCAGTTTAGAATAGAATTTAGAAGAAACGGAGTGCATAAAACAGTAAGAGATTGCTTAAAATCGAGACCCTAATTCGGAAACCTTAATCTAGGACGTTTGAAGTACGTGCTAAAAAAATGAGTCACGGTTCATGAGTTTTGAAACTTTTGTGGCGAATCATTTGGCCTGATGATTTAGAATCGAAGAAACAAAGTGCATAAAAGAGTAAAAGAGTGCTTAAAATCGAGACCCTAATTCAGAAACCCAAATCTGGGACGTTTGAAGTCCGTGCTAAAAAAACGAGTCACAGTTCACGATTTTTGAAACTTGTTTGGCGAATCATTAGGCCTGATGATTTAGAATCGAAGAGACGGAGTGCATAAAAGAGTAAAAGAGTGCTTAAAATCGAGACCCTACTTTGGAAACCTTAATCTGGGATGTTTGAAGTACGTGCTAAAAAATGGAGTCACGGTCGATGTTTTTCGAAACTTTTGTGGCGAATCATTAGGACTGATGATTTAGAATCGAATTTTGAAGAAACAGATAGCATAAAACAGTAAAAGTGTGCTTAAAATCGAGACCCTAATTCGGTAACCTTAATCTGGGACGTTTGAAGTACGTGATAAAAAAACCGAGTCACAGACGACGTTTTTAGAAAATTTTGTTGGGAATCATTAGGCCGAATGATTTAGAATAGGATTTCGAAGAAACGGAGTGCATAAAACAATTCAAGAGTGCTGAAAATCGAGACCCTAATTCGGAAACCTTAATGTTGGACGTTTGAAGTACGTGATAAAAAACAGTGTCACGGACGACGTTTTTTGAAACTTTTGTTGGGAATCATTAGGCCGGATGTTTAGAATAGAATTTAGAAGAAACGGAGTGCATAAAAGAGTAAAAGGGTGCTTTAAATCGAGACCCTAATTCAGAAACCTTTGTCTGGGACGTTTGAAGTACGTTCTAAAAAAACCGAGTCACGGACGTCGTTTTTCGAAACTTTTGTTGGGAATCATTAGGCCGAATGATTTAGAATAGAATTTCGAAGAAACGGAGTGCATAAAACAGAAAAAGAGTAATTAAAATCGAGAACCTAATTCAGAAACCCAAAGCTGGGACGTTTGAAGTCCATGCTAAAAAACATGAGTCACGGTTCACGATTTTTGAAACTTTTGTGGGGAATCATTAGGCCTGATGATTTAGAATCGAAGAGACGGAGTGCATAAAAGAGTAAAAGAGTGCTTAAAATCGAGACCCTAATTTGGAAACCTTAATCTGGGACGTTTGAAGTACGTGCTAAAAAATGGAGTCACAGTCGATGTTTTTCGAAACTTTTGTGGCGAATCATTAGGACTGATGATTTAGAATCGAATTTTGAAGAAACGAATAGCATAAAACAGTAAAATAGTGCTTAAAATCGAGACCCTAATTCGGTAACCTTAATCTGGGACGTTTGAAGTACGTGCTAAAAAAACAGAGTCACGGACGACGTTTTTCGAAACTTTTTTTGGGAATCAGTTTAGAATAGAATTTAGAAGAAACGGAGTGCATAAAACAGTAAGAGATTGCTTAAAATCGAGACCCTAATTCGGAAACCTTAATCTAGGACGTTTGAAGTACGTGCTAAAAAAATGAGTCACGGTTCATGAGTTTTGAAACTTTTGTGGCGAATCATTTGGCCTGATGATTTAGAATCGAAGAAACAAAGTGCATAAAAGAGTAAAAGAGTGCTTAAAATCGAGACCCTAATTCAGAAACCCAAATCTGGGACGTTTGAAGTCCGTGCTAAAAAAACGAGTCACAGTTCACGATTTTTGAAACTTGTTTGGCGAATCATTAGGCCTGATGATTTAGAATCGAAGAGACGGAGTGCATAAAAGAGTAAAAGAGTGCTTAAAATCGAGACCCTACTTTGGAAACCTTAATCTGGGATGTTTGAAGTACGTGCTAAAAAATGGAGTCACGGTCGATGTTTTTCGAAACTTTTGTGGCGAATCATTAGGACTGATGATTTAGAATCGAATTTTGAAGAAACGGATAGCATAAAACAGTAAAAGAGTGCTTAAAATCGAGACCCTAATTCGGTAACCTTAATCTGGGACGTTTGAAGTACGTGATAAAAAAACCGAGTCACAGACGACGTTTTTAGAAAATTTTGTTGGGAATCATTAGGCCGAATGATTTAGAATAGGATTTCGAAGAAACGAAGTGCATAAAACAATTCAAGAGTGCTGAAAATCGAGACCCTAATTCGGAAACGTTAATGTTGGACGTTTGAAGTACGTGATAAAAAACAGTGTCACGGACGACGTTTTTTGAAACTTTTGTTGGGAATCATTAGGCCGGATGTTTAGAATAGAATTTAGAAGAAACGGAGTGCATAAAAGAGTAAAAGGGTGCTTTAAATCGAGACCCTAATTCAGAAACCTTTGTCTGGGACGTTTGAAGTACGTTCTAAAAAAACCGAGTCACGGACGACGTTTTTCGAAACTTTTGTTGGGAATCATTAGGCCGAATGATTTAGAATAGAATTTCGAAGAAACGGAGTGCATAAAACAGAAAAAGAGTAATTAAAATCGAGAACCTAATTTAGAAACCCAAATCTGGGACGTTTGAAGTCCATGCTAAAAAACATGAGTCACGGTTCACGATTTTTGAAACTTTTGTGGGGAATCATTAGGCCTGATGATTTAGAATCGAAGAGACGGAGTGCATAAAAGAGTAAAAGAGTGCTTAAAATCGAGACCCTAATTTGGAAACCTTAATCTGGGACGTTTGAAGTACGTGCTAAAAAATGGAGTCACAGTCGATGTTTTTCGAAACTTTTGTGGCGAATCATTAGGACTGATGATTTAGAATCGAATTTTGAAGAAACGGATAGCATAAAACAGTAAAATAGTGCTTAAAATCGAGACCCTAATTCGGTAACCTTAATCTGGGACGTTTGAAGTACGTGCTAAAAAAACAGAGTCACGGACGACGTTTTTCGAAACTTTTTTTGGGAATCAGTTTAGAATAGAATTTAGAAGAAACGGAGTGCATAAAACAGTAAGAGATTGCTTAAAATCGAGACCCTAATTCGGAAACCTTAATCTAGGACGTTTGAAGTACGTGCTAAAAAAATGAGTCACGGTTCATGAGTTTTGAAACTTTTGTGGCGAATCATTTGGCCTGATGATTTAGAATCGAAGAAACAAAGTGCATAAAAGAGTAAAAGAGTGCTTAAAATCGAGACCCTAATTCAGAAACCCAAATCTGGGACGTTTGAAGTCCGTGCTAAAAAAACGAGTCACAGTTCACGATTTTTGAAACTTGTTTGGCGAATCATTAGGCCTGATGATTTAGAATCGAAGAGACGGAGTGCATAAAAGAGTAAAAGAGTGCTTAAAATCGAGACCCTACTTTGGAAACCTTAATCTGGGATGTTTGAAGTACGTGCTAAAAAATGGAGTCACGGTCGATGTTTTTCGAAACTTTTGTGGCGAATCATTAGGACTGATGATTTAGAATCGAATTTTGAAGAAACAGATAGCATAAAACAGTAAAAGTGTGCTTAAAATCGAGACCCTAATTCGGTAACCTTAATCTGGGACGTTTGAAGTACGTGATAAAAAAACCGAGTCACAGACGACGTTTTTAGAAAATTTTGTTGGGAATCATTAGGCCGAATGATTTAGAATAGGATTTCGAAGAAACGGAGTGCATAAAACAATTCAAGAGTGCTGAAAATCGAGACCCTAATTCGGAAACCTTAATGTTGGACGTTTGAAGTACGTGATAAAAAACAGTGTCACGGACGACGTTTTTTGAAACTTTTGTTGGGAATCATTAGGCCGGATGTTTAGAATAGAATTTAGAAGAAACGGAGTGCATAAAAGAGTAAAAGGGTGCTTTAAATCGAGACCCTAATTCAGAAACCTTGTCTGGGACGTTTGAAGTACGTTCTAAAAAAACCGAGTCACGGACGTCGTTTTTCGAAACTTTTGTTGGGAATCATTAGGCCGAATGATTTAGAATAGAATTTCGAAGAAACGGAGTGCATAAAACAGAAAAAGAGTAATTAAAATCGAGAACCTAATTCAGAAACCCAAAGCTGGGACGTTTGAAGTCCATGCTAAAAAACATGAGTCACGGTTCACGATTTTTGAAACTTTTGTGGGGAATCATTAGGCCTGATGATTTAGAATCGAAGAGACGGAGTGCATAAAAGAGTAAAAGAGTGCTTAAAATCGAGACCCTAATTTGGAAACCTTAATCTGGGACGTTTGAAGTACGTGCTAAAAAATGGAGTCACAGTCGATGTTTTTCGAAACTTTTGTGGCGAATCATTAGGACTGATGATTTAGAATCGAATTTTGAAGAAACGAATAGCATAAAACAGTAAAATAGTGCTTAAAATCGAGACCCTAATTCGGTAACCTTAATCTGGGACGTTTGAAGTACGTGCTAAAAAAACAGAGTCACGGACGACGTTTTTCGAAACTTTTTTTGGGAATCAGTTTAGAATAGAATTTAGAAGAAACGGAGTGCATAAAACAGTAAGAGATTGCTTAAAATCGAGACCCTAATTCGGAAACCTTAATCTAGGACGTTTGAAGTACGTGCTAAAAAAATGAGTCACGGTTCATGAGTTTTGAAACTTTTGTGGCGAATCATTTGGCCTGATGATTTAGAATCGAAGAAACAAAGTGCATAAAAGAGTAAAAGAGTGCTTAAAATCGAGACCCTAATTCAGAAACCCAAATCTGGGACGTTTGAAGTCCGTGCTAAAAAAACGAGTCACAGTTCACGATTTTTGAAACTTGTTTGGCGAATCATTAGGCCTGATGATTTAGAATCGAAGAGACGGAGTGCATAAAAGAGTAAAAGAGTGCTTAAAATCGAGACCCTACTTTGGAAACCTTAATCTGGGATGTTTGAAGTACGTGCTAAAAAATGGAGTCACGGTCGATGTTTTTCGAAACTTTTGTGGCGAATCATTAGGACTGATGATTTAGAATCGAATTTTGAAGAAACGGATAGCATAAAACAGTAAAAGAGTGCTTAAAATCGAGACCCTAATTCGGTAACCTTAATCTGGGACGTTTGAAGTACGTGATAAAAAAACCGAGTCATAGACGACGTTTTTAGAAAATTTTGTTGGGAATCATTAGGCCGAATGGTTTAGAATAGAATTTCGAAGAAACGGAGTGCATAAAACAATTCAAGAGTGCTGAAAATCGAGACCCTAATTCGGAAACCTTAATGTTGGACGTTTGAAGTACGTGATAAAAAACAGTGTCACGGACGACGTTTTTTGAAACTTTTGTTGGGAATCATTAGGCCGGATGTTTAGAATAGAATTTAGAAGAAACGGAGTGCATAAAAGAGTAAAAGGGTGCTTTAAATCGAGACCCTAATTTAGAAACCTTTGTCTGGGACGTTTGAAGTACGTTCTAAAAAAACCGAGTCACGGGCGACGTTTTTCGAAACTTTTGTTGTGAATCATTAGGCCGAATGATTTAGAATAGAATTTCGAAGAAACGGAGTGCATAAAAAAGAAAAAGAGTAATGAAAATCGAGAACCTAATTCAGAAACCCAAATCTGGGACGTTTGAAGTCCATGCTAAAAAACATGAGTCACGGTTCACGATTTTTGAAACTTTTGTGGGGAATCATTAGGCCTGATGATTTAGAATCGAAGAGACGGAGTGCATAAAAGAGTAAAAGAGTGCTTAAAATCGAGACCCTAATTTTGAAACCTTAATCTGGGACGTTTGAAGTACGTGCTAAAAAATGGAGTCACAGTCGATGTTTTTCGAAAATTTTGTGGCGAATCATTAGGACTGATGATTTAGAATCGAATTTTGAAGAAACAGATAGCATAAAACAGTAAAATAGTGCTAAAAATCGAGACCCTAATTCGGTAACCTTAATCTGGGACGTTTGAAGTACGTGCTAAAAAAACAGAGTCACGGACGACGTTTTTCGAAACTTTTTTTGGGAATCATTAGAACGGATGTTTAAAATAGAATTTCGAAGAAACGGAGTGCATAAAAGAGTAAAAGAGTGCTTAAAATCGAGACCCTAATTCGGAAACCTTAATCTAGGACGTTTGAAGTACGTGCTAAAAAATGGAGTCAGGGTCGATTTCTTTCGAAACTTTTGTGGCGAATCATTAGGACTGATGATTTAGAACCGAATTTCGAAGAAACGAATAGCATAAAACAGTAAAAGAGTTCTTAAAATCAAGACCCTTATTCGGTAACCTTAATCTGGGACGTTTGAATTACGTGCTAAAAAAACGGAGTCATAGACGACGTTTTTCGAAACTTTTTTGGGGAATCATTAGGCCGAATGATTTAGAATAGAATTTCGAGGAAACGGAGTGCATAAAACAATTAAAGAGTGCTGAAAATCGAGACCCTAATTCGGAAACCTTAATCTTGGACGTTTGAAGTACGTGCTAAAAAAACAGTGTTACGGACAACGTTTTTCGAAACTTTTGTTGGGAATCATTAGGCCGGATGTTTAGAATAGAATTTAGAAGAAACGGAGTGCATAAAAGAGTTAAAGGGTGCTTAAAATCGAGACCCTAATTTGGAAACCTTAATCTGGGACGTTTGAAGTACGTGCTAAAAAATGGAGTCACGGTCGATGTTTTTCGAAACTTTTGTGGCGAATCATTAGGACTGATGATTTTGAATCGAATTTTGAAGAAACGGATAGCATAAAACAGTAAAATAGTGCTTAAAATCGAGACCCTAATTCGGTAACCTTAATCTGGGACGTTTGAAGTACGTGCTAAAAAAACCGAGTCACGGTCGACGTTTTTCGAAACTTTTTTGGGGAATCATTCGGCCGGATAATTTAGAATATAATTTCGAAGAAATGGAGTGCATAAAACAATTAAAGAGTGCTGAAAATCGAGACCCTAATTTGGAAACCGTAATCTTGGACGTTTGAAGTACGTGCTAAAGAAACAGAGTCACGGACGACGTTTTTCGAAACTTTTGTTAGAAATCATTAGGCCGGATGTTTAGAATAGAATTTAGAAGAAACGGAGTGCATAAAAGAGTAAAAGGGTGCTTAAAATCGAGACCCTAATTCGGAAACCTTAATCTGGGACGTTTGAAGTACGTGCTAAAAAATGGAGTCACGGTCGATGTTTTTCGAAACTATTGTTGCGAATCATTAGGAATGATGATTTATAATCGAATTTCGAAGAAACGGATAGCATAAAACTGTAAAAGAGTGCTTAAAATCGAGACCCTAATTTGGAAACCTTAATCAAGGACGTTTGAAGTCCGTGCTAAAATAACAGAGTACGGTCGACGTTATTCACAACTTTTGTGGCGAATCATTAGGCCGAATTATTTAGAATTGAATTTTGAAGAAACAGAGAGCATAAAACAGTAAAAGTGTGCATAAAATCGAGACCCTAATTTAGAAACCTTAATCTGGGACGTTTGAAGTACGTGCTAAAAAAATCGTGTCAAGGACGACGTTTTTCGAAACTTTTGTGGCGAATCATTAGGCCGAATGATTTAGAATAGAATTTCGAAGAAATGGAGTGCATCAAACAGTAAAAGAGTGCTTAAAATCGAGACCCTAATTCAGAAACCCTAATCACGGTCGACGTTTTTTGAAACTTTTGTGGCGAATCATTAGGCTTTATGATTTAGAATCGAATTTCGAAGAAACGGAGAAAATAAAACTGTAAAAGAGTGCTTAAAATCGAGACCCTAATTCGGAAACCTTAATCTGGGACGTTTGAAGTACGTGCTAAAAAACCGAGTCAGAGTCGACGTTTTTTGAAACTTTTTTGGGGAATCATTAGGCCGGATATTTTAGAATATAATTTCGAAGAAACGGAGTGCATAAAAAAGTTAAAGAGTGCTGAAAATCGAGACCCTAATTCGGTAACCTTAATTTGGGACGTTTGAAGTACGTGCTAAAAAAACCGAGTCACGGTCGACGTTTTTCGAAACTTTTTTGGAGAATCATTAGGCCGGATATTTTAGAATATAATTTCGAAGAAACGGATTGCATAAAACAATTAAATAGTGCTGAAAATCGAGACCCTAATTCGGAAACCTTAATCTTGGACGTTTGAAGTACGTGCCAAAATAACAGAGTCACGGACGACGTTTATCGAAACTTTTGTTGGGAATCATTAGGCCGGATGTTTAGAATAGAATTTAGAAGAAACGGAGTGCATAAAAGAGTAAAAGAGTGCTTAAAATCGAGACCCTAATTTGGAAACCTTAATCTTGGACGTTTGAAGTACGTGCTAAAAAATGGAGTCACGGTCGATGTTTTTCGAAACTTTTGTGCCGAATCATTAGGACTGATGATTTAGAATCAAATTTCGAAGAAACGGATAGCATAAAATAGTAAAAGAGGCTTAAAATCGAGACCCTAGTTCGGTAACCTTAATCTGGGACGTTTGAAGTACGTGCTAAAAAAAACGGAGAAACGGTCGTCGTTTTTCTAAACTTTTGTTGGGAATCATTAGGCCGAATGATTTAGAAGAGAATTTCGATGAAACGGAGTGCATAAAAAAGTAAAATAGTGCTTAAAATTGAGACCCTAATTCAGAAACCCTAATCTAGGACATTTGAAGTCCGTGCTAAAAAAATGAGTCACGGTTCACGATTTTTGAAACTTCTGTGGCGAATCATTAGGCTTGATGATTTAGAATCGAAGAAACAGAGTGCATAAAACAGTTAAAGAGTGCTTAAAATCGAGACCGTAATTTTGAAACCTTAATCTAGGACGTTTGATGTACATGCTTGTTAGGATCGATACCAGTTGTCAGGATCGCACAACAACGCACACGCTCGATCTAGATGAACACAAAGAAAAAGGATAGAGAAAAGTTGCAAGGAGAACTCTGGCTAAAAGGATTTTTTTTTTTTATTGATGACTTCAGGTATGTACAACAAGAGAGAGTACAGAGAATAGAAAGTACATTTCAAAGCTTTACTGGACGGGATATATATATGGTTCAGTCTACTAAATATAGCTTTACCAGATTTAACCATCTACTATATATAGCTATGTACCATATATAGCTTTACCGGATATAGTTTCACCATATATGGCTTTACCAAATATAGCTTTACCGGATATAGCCATTGACCAAGCTATAAATACAGGGAGCAAACTCCATAACTCAACAATGCTAACAAAGCGAATCACGGTCGACGTTTTTTGAAACTTTTGTGGCGAATCATTAGGCCTGATGATTTAAAATCGAAGAAACGGAGTGCATAAAAGAGTAAAAGAGTGCTTAAAATCGAGACCCTAATTCGGAAACCTTAATCTGGGACGTTTGAAGTACGTGCTAAAAAATGGAGTCACGGTCGATGTTTTTCGAAACTTTTGTGGCGAATCATTAGGACTGATGATTTAGAATCGAATTTCGAAGAAACGGATAGCATAAAACAGTAAAAGAGTGCTTAATATCGAGACCCTAATTCGGTAACCTTAATCTGGGAACAATTAAAGAGTGCTGAAAATCGAGACCCTAATTCGGTAACCTTAATCTGGGAACAATTAAAGAGTGCTGAAAATCGAGACCCTAATTCGGAAACCTTAATCTTGGACGTTTGAAGTATGTGCTAAAAAAACAGATTCACGGACGACGTTTTTCGAAACTTTTGTTGGGAATCATTAGGCCGGATGTTTAGAATAGAATTTGGAATAAACGGAGTGCATAAAAGAGTAAAAGAGTGCTTAAAATCGAGACCCTAATTCGGAAACCTTAATCTGGGACGTTTGAAGTACGTGCTAAAAAAACCGAGTCACGGACGACGTTTTCGAAACGTTTGTTGGGAATCCTTAGGCCAAATGATTTAGAATAGAATTTCGAAGAAACGGAGTGCATAAAACAGTAAAAGAGTGCTTAAAATCGAGAGCCTAATTCAGAAACCTTAATCTTAGACGTTTGAAGTCCGTGCTAAAAAAATGAGTCATGGTTCACGATTTTTGAAGCTTTTGTTGCGAATCATTAGGCCTAATGATTTAGAATCAAAGAAACGGAGAGCATAAAACAGTTAAAGAGTGCTTAAAATCGAGACCCTAATTCGGAAACCTTAATCTGGAACGTTTGAAGTACGTGCTAAAAGATGGAGTCACGGTCGATGTTCTTCGAAACTTTTGTGGCGAATAATTAGGACTGATGATTTAGAATCGAATTTCGAAGAAACGGATAGCATAAAACAGTAAAAGAGTGCTTAAAATCGAGACCCTAATTTAGAAACCCTAATCTGGGACGTTTGAAGTCCGTGCTAAAAAAATGAGTCATGGTTCACGATTTTTTATACTTTTTTGGCGAATCATTAGGCCTGATGATTTAGAGTCGAAGAAACGGAGTGCATAAAAGAGTAAAAGAGTGCTTAAAATCGAGACCCTAATTTGGAAACCTTAATCTTGGACGTTTGAAGTATGTGCTAAAAAATGGAGTCACGGTCGATGTTTTTCGAAACTTTTGTGGCGAATCATTAGGACTGATGATTTAGAATCGAATTTCAAAGAAACGGATAGCATAAAACTGTAAAAGAGTGCTTAAAATCAAGACCCTAATTCGGTAACCTTAATCTGGGAACAATTAAAGAGTGCTGAAAATCGAGACCCTAATTCGGAAACCTTAATCTTGGACGTTTGAAGTACGTGCTAAAAATACAGATTCATGGACGACGTTTTTTGAAACTTTTGTTGGGAATCGTTAGGCCGGATGTTTAGAATAGAATTTGGAATAAACGGAGTGCATAAAAGAGTAAAAGAGTGCTTAAAATCGAGACCCTAATTCGGAAACCTTAATCTGGGACGTTTGAAGTACGTGCTAAAAAATGGAGTCACGGTCGATGTTTTTCGAAACTTTTGTGGCGAATCATTAGGACAGATGATTTAGAATCGAATTTCGAAGAAACGGATAGCATAAAACAGTAAAAGAGTGCTTAAAATCGAGACCCTAATTCGGAAACCTTAATCTGGGACGTTTGAAGTACGTGCTAAAAAAACTGAGTCACGGACGACGTTTTTCGATACGTTTGTTGGGAATCCTTAGGCCGAATGATTTAGAATAGAATTTTGAAGAAACGGAGTGCATAAAACAGTAAAAGAGTGCTTAAAATCGAGAGCCTCATTTAGAAACCTTAATCTTGGACGTTTGAAGTCCGTGCTAAAAAAATGAGTAACGGTTCACGATTTTTGAAGCTTTTGTGGCGAATCATTAGGCCTGATGATTTATAATCGAAGAAACGGAGAGCATAAAACAGTTAAAGAGTGCTTAAAATCGAGACCCTAATTCGGAAACCTTAATCTGGGACGTTTAAAGTACGTGCTAAAAAACTGAGTCACGGTCCACGTTTTTCGAAACTTTTGTGGCGAATAATTAGGACTGATGATTTAGAATCGAATTTCGAAGAAACGGAGAAAATAAAACTGTAAAAGAGTGCTTAAAATCGAGACCCTAATTTGGAAACCTTAATCTGGGACATTTGAAGTACGTGCTGGGTCACGGTCGACGTTTTTCAAATCGTTTTTGGGGAATAATTAGGCCGGATATTTTAGAATATAATTTCGAAGAAACGGATTGCATAAAACAATTAAAGAGTGCTGAAAATCGAGACCCTAATTCGGAAACCTTAATCTTGGACGTTTGAAGTACGTGCCAAAAAAACATAGTCACGGACAACGTTTATCGAAACTTTTGTTGGGAATCATTAGGCCGGATGTTTAGAATAGAATTTAGAAGAAACGGAGTGCATAAAAGAGTAAAAGAGTGCTTAAAATCGAGACCCTAATTCGGAAACCTTAATCTTGGACGTTTGAAGTACGTGCTAAAAAATGGAGTCACGGTCGATGTTTTTCGAAACTTTTGTGCCGAATCATTAGGACTGATGATTTAGAATCGAATTTCGAAGAAACGGATAGCATAAAACAGTAAAAGAGTGCTTAAAATCGAGACCCTAGTTCGGTAACCTTAATCTGGGACGTTTGAAGTACGTGCTAAAAAAAACGGAGAAACGGTGGAAGTTTTTCTAAACTTTTGTTGGGAATCATTAGGCCGAATGATTTAGAAGAGAATTTCGATGAAACGGAGTGCATAAAAAAGTAAAATAGTGCTTAAAATTGAGACCCTAATTCAGAAACCCTAATCTAGGACGTTAGAAGTCCGTGCTAAAAAAATGAGTCACGGTTCACGATTTTTGAAACTTCTGTGGCGAATCATTAGGCTTGATGATTTAGAATCGAAGAAACAGAGTGCATAAAACAGTTAAAGAGTGCTTAAAATCGAGACCGTAATTTTGAAACCTTAATCTAGGACGTTTGATGTACATGCTTGTTAGGATCGATACCAGTTGTCAGGATCGCACAACAACGCACACGCTCGATCTAGATGAACACAAAGAAAAAGGATAGAGAAAAGTTGCAAGGAGAATTCTGGCTAAAAGGATTTTTTCTTTTATTGATGACTTCAGGTATGTACAACAAGAGAGAGTACAGAGAATAGAAAGTACATTTCAAAGCTTTACTGGACGGGATATATATATGGTTCAGTCTACTAAATATACCTTTACCAGATTTAACCATCTACTATATATAGCTATGTACCATATATAGCTTTACCGGATATAGCTTCACCATATATGGCTTTACTAAATATAGCTTTACCAAATATAGCCATTGACCAAGCTATAAATACAGGGAGCAAACTCCATAACTCAACAATGCTAACAAAGCGAATCACGGTCGTCGTTTTTCGAAAATTTTGTGGCGAATCATTAGGCCTGATGATTTAGAATCGAAGAAACGGAGTGCATAAAAGAGTAAAAGAGTGCTTAAAATCGAGACCCTAATTCGGAAACCTTAATCTGGGACGTTTGAAGTACGTGCTAAAAAATGGAGTCACGGTCGATGTTTTTCGAAACTTTTGTGGCGAATCATTAGGACTGATGATTTAGAATCGAATTTCGAAGAAACGGATAGCATAAAACAGTAAAAGAGTGCTTAAAATCGAGACCCTAATTCGGTAACCTTAATCTGGGACGTTTGAAGTACGTGCTAAAAAAACCGAGTCACGGTCGACGTTTTTTGAAACTTTTTTTGGGAATCATTAGGCCGGATATTTTAGAATATAATTTCGAAGGAACGAAGTGCATAAAACAATTAAAGAGTGCTGAAAATCGAGACCCTAATTCGGAAACCTTAATCAAGGACGTTTGAAGTCCGTGCTAAAAAAACAGAGTCACGGTCGACGTTTTTCGAAACTTTTGTGGCGAATCATTAGGCCTAATTATTTAGAATTGAATTTTGAAGAAACGGAGAGCATAAAACAGTAAAAGAGTGCTTATAATCGAGACCCTAATTTATAAACCTTAATTTGGGACGTTTGAAGTATATGCTAAAAAAATCGAGTCACGGACGACGTTTTTCGATACTTTTGTTGGGAATCATTAGGCCGAATGATTTAGAATAGAATTTCGAAGAAATGGAGTGCATGAAACAGTAAAAGAGTGCTTAAAATCGAGACCCTAATTCAGAAACCCTAATCTGGGACGTTTAAAGTCCGTGCTAAAAAAAAGAGTCATGGTTCGACGATATTTGAAACTTTTGTGGCGAATCATTAGGCCTGATTATTTAGAATCGAAGAAACGGAGTGCATAAAACAGTTAAAGAGTGCTTAAAATCGAGACCCTAATTTTGAAATGTTAATCTGGGACGTTTGATGTAAATGCTAACAAAGCGAATCACGGTCGACGTTTTTCGAAACTTTTGTGGCGAATCATTAGGCCTCATGATTTAGAATCGAATTTCGAAGAAACGGAGAAAATAAAACTGTAAAAGAGTGCTTAAAATCGAGACCCTTATTCGGAAACCTTAATCTGGTACGTTTGAAGTACGTGCTAAAAAAACAGAGTCACGGACGACGTTTTTCGAAACTTTTGTTGGGAAACATTAGGCCGGATGTTTAGAATAGAATTTGGAAGAAACGGAGTGCATAAAAGAGTAAAAGAGTGCTTAAAATCGAGACCCTACTTCGGAAACCTTAATCTGGGACGTTTGAAGTACGTGCTAAAAAAACTGAGTCACGGACGACGTTTTTCGATACTTTTGTTGGGAATCATTAGGCGGAATGATTTAGAATAGAATTTCGAAGAAATGGAGTGCATAAAACAGTAAAAGAGTGCGTAAAATCGAGACCCTAATTCAGAAACCCTAATCTAGGACGTTTGAAGTCCGTGCTAAAAAAATGACTCATGGTTCACGATTTTTGAAATTTTTGTGGCGAATCATTAGGCCTGATGATTTAGAATCGAAGAAACGGAGTGCATAAAAGAGTAAAAGAGTGCTTAAAACCGAGACCCTAATTCGAAAACCTTAATCTGGGACGTTTGAAGTACGTGCTAAAAAATTGATTCACGGTCGATGTTTTTCGAAACTTTTGTGGCGAATCATTAGGACTGATGATTTAGAATCGAATTTCGAAGAAACGGATAGCATAAAACAGTAAAAGAGTGCTTAAAATCGAGACCCTAATTCGGTAACCTTAATCTGGGACGTTTGAAGTACGTGCTAAAAAAACCGAGTCACGGTCGACGTTTTTTGAAACTTTTTTTGGGAATCATTAGGCCGGATATTTTAGAATATAATTTCGAAGGAACGAAGTGCATAAAACAATTAAAGAGTGCTGAAAATCGAGACCCTAATTCGGAAACCTTAATCAAGGACGTTTGAAGTCCGTGCTAAAAAAACAGAGTCACGGTCGACGTTTTTCGAAACTTTTGTGGCGAATCATTAGGCCTAATTATTTAGAATTGAATTTTGAAGAAACGGAGAGCATAAAACAGTAAAAGAGTGCTTATAATCGAGACCCTAATTTATAAACCTTAATTTGGGACGTTTGAAGTATATGCTAAAAAAATCGAGTCACGGACGACGTTTTTCGATACTTTTGTTGGGAATCATTAGGCCGAATGATTTAGAATAGAATTTCGAAGAAATGGAGTGCATGAAACAGTAAAAGAGTGCTTAAAATCGAGACCCTAATTCAGAAACCCTAATCTGGGACGTTTAAAGTCCGTGCTAAAAAAAAGAGTCATGGTTCGACGATATTTGAAACTTTTGTGGCGAATCATTAGGCCTGATTATTTAGAATCGAAGAAACGGAGTGCATAAAACAGTTAAAGAGTGCTTAAAATCGAGACCCTAATTTTGAAATGTTAATCTGGGACGTTTGATGTAAATGCTAACAAAGCGAATCACGGTCGACGTTTTTCGAAACTTTTGTGGCGAATCATTAGGCCTCATGATTTAGAATCGAATTTCGAAGAAACGGAGAAAATAAAACTGTAAAAGAGTGCTTAAAATCGAGACCCTTATTCGGAAACCTTAATCTGGTACGTTTGAAGTACGTGCTAAAAAAACAGAGTCACGGACGACGTTTTTCGAAACTTTTGTTGGGAATCATTAGGCCGGATGTTTAGAATAGAATTTGGAAGAAACGGAGTGCATAAAAGAGTAAAAGAGTGCTTAAAATCGAGACCCTACTTCGGAAACCTTAATCTGGGACGTTTGAAGTACGTGCTAAAAAAACTGAGTCACGGACGACGTTTTTCGATACTTTTGTTGGGAATCATTAGGCGGAATGATTTAGAATAGAATTTCGAAGAAATGGAGTGCATAAAACAGTAAAAGAGTGCGTAAAATCGAGACCCTAATTCAGAAACCCTAATCTAGGACGTTTGAAGTCCGTGCTAAAAAAATGACTCATGGTTCACGATTTTTGAAATTTTTGTGGCGAATCATTAGGCCTGATGATTTAGAATCGAAGAAACGGAGTGCATAAAAGAGTAAAAGAGTGCTTAAAACCGAGACCCTAATTCGAAAACCTTAATCTGGGACGTTTGAAGTACGTGCTAAAAAATTGATTCACGGTCGATGTTTTTCGAAACTTTTGTGGCGAATCATTAGGACTGATGATTTAGAATCGAATTTCGAAGAAACGGATAGCATAAAACAGTAAAAGAGTGCTTAAAATCGAGACCCTAATTCGGTAACCTTAATCTGGGACGTTTGAAGTACGTGCTAAAAAAACCGAGTCACGGTCGACGTTTTTTGAAACTTTTTTTGGGAATCATTAGGCCGGATATTTTAGAATATAATTTCGAAGGAACGAAGTGCATAAAACAATTAAAGAGTGCTGAAAATCGAGACCCTAATTCGGAAACCTTAATCAAGGACGTTTGAAGTCCGTGCTAAAAAAACAGAGTCACGGTCGACGTTTTTCGAAACTTTTGTGGCGAATCATTAGGCCTAATTATTTAGAATTGAATTTTGAAGAAACGGAGAGCATAAAACAGTAAAAGAGTGCTTATAATCGAGACCCTAATTTATAAACCTTAATTTGGGACGTTTGAAGTATATGCTAAAAAAATCGAGTCACGGACGACGTTTTTCGATACTTTTGTTGGGAATCATTAGGCCGAATGATTTAGAATAGAATTTCGAAGAAATGGAGTGCATGAAACAGTAAAAGAGTGCTTAAAATCGAGACCCTAATTCAGAAACCCTAATCTGGGACGTTTAAAGTCCGTGCTAAAAAAAAGAGTCATGGTTCGACGATATTTGAAACTTTTGTGGCGAATCATTAGGCCTGATTATTTAGAATCGAAGAAACGGAGTGCATAAAACAGTTAAAGAGTGCTTAAAATCGAGACCCTAATTTTGAAATGTTAATCTGGGACGTTTGATGTAAATGCTAACAAAGCGAATCACGGTCGACGTTTTTCGAAACTTTTGTGGCGAATCATTAGGCCTCATGATTTAGAATCGAATTTCGAAGAAACGGAGAAAATAAAACTGTAAAAGAGTGCTTAAAATCGAGACCCTTATTCGGAAACCTTAATCTGGTACGTTTGAAGTACGTGCTAAAAAAACAGAGTCACGGACGACGTTTTTCGAAACTTTTGTTGGGAATCATTAGGCCGGATGTTTAGAATAGAATTTGGAAGAAACGGAGTGCATAAAAGAGTAAAAGAGTGCTTAAAATCGAGACCCTACTTCGGAAACCTTAATCTGGGACGTTTGAAGTACGTGCTAAAAAAACTGAGTCACGGACGACGTTTTTCGATACTTTTGTTGGGAATCATTAGGCGGAATGATTTAGAATAGAATTTCGAAGAAATGGAGTGCATAAAACAGTAAAAGAGTGCGTAAAATCGAGACCCTAATTCAGAAACCCTAATCTAGGACGTTTGAAGTCCGTGCTAAAAAAATGACTCATGGTTCACGATTTTTGAAATTTTTGTGGCGAATCATTAGGCCTGATGATTTAGAATCGAAGAAACGGAGTGCATAAAAGAGTAAAAGAGTGCTTAAAACCGAGACCCTAATTCGAAAACCTTAATCTGGGACGTTTGAAGTACGTGCTAAAAAATTGATTCACGGTCGATGTTTTTCGAAACTTTTGTGGCGAATCATTAGGACTGATGATTTAGAATCGAATTTCGAAGAAACGGATAGCATAAAACAGTAAAAGAGTGCTTAAAATCGAGACCCTAATTCGGTAACCTTAATCTGGGACGTTTGAAGTACGTGCTAAAAAAACCGAGTCACGGTCGACGTTTTTTGAAACTTTTTTTGGGAATCATTAGGCCGGATATTTTAGAATATAATTTCGAAGGAACGAAGTGCATAAAACAATTAAAGAGTGCTGAAAATCGAGACCCTAATTCGGAAACCTTAATCAAGGACGTTTGAAGTCCGTGCTAAAAAAACAGAGTCACGGTCGACGTTTTTCGAAACTTTTGTGGCGAATCATTAGGCCTAATTATTTAGAATTGAATTTTGAAGAAACGGAGAGCATAAAACAGTAAAAGAGTGCTTATAATCGAGACCCTAATTTATAAACCTTAATTTGGGACGTTTGAAGTATATGCTAAAAAAATCGAGTCACGGACGACGTTTTTCGATACTTTTGTTGGGAATCATTAGGCCGAATGATTTAGAATAGAATTTCGAAGAAATGGAGTGCATGAAACAGTAAAAGAGTGCTTAAAATCGAGACCCTAATTCAGAAACCCTAATCTGGGACGTTTAAAGTCCGTGCTAAAAAAAAGAGTCATGGTTCGACGATATTTGAAACTTTTATGGCGAATCATTAGGCCTGATTATTTAGAATCGAAGAAACGGAGTGCATAAAACAGTTAAAGAGTGCTTAAAATCGAGACCCTAATTTTGAAATGTTAATCTGGGACGTTTGATGTAAATGCTAACAAAGCGAATCACGGTCGACGTTTTTCGAAACTTTTGTGGCGAATCATTAGGCCTCATGATTTAGAATCGAATTTCGAAGAAACGGAGAAAATAAAACTGTAAAAGAGTGCTTAAAATCGAGACCCTTATTCGGAAACCTTAATCTGGTACGTTTGAAGTACGTGCTAAAAAAACAGAGTCACGGACGACGTTTTTCGAAACTTTTGTTGGGAATCATTAGGCCGGATGTTTAGAATAGAATTTGGAAGAAACGGAGTGCATAAAAGAGTAAAAGAGTGCTTAAAATCGAGACCCTACTTCGGAAACCTTAATCTGGGACGTTTGAAGTACGTGCTAAAAAAACTGAGTCACGGACGACGTTTTTCGATACTTTTGTTGGGAATCATTAGGCGGAATGATTTAGAATAGAATTTCGAAGAAATGGAGTGCATAAAACAGTAAAAGAGTGCGTAAAATCGAGACCCTAATTCAGAAACCCTAATCTAGGACGTTTGAAGTCCGTGCTAAAAAAATGACTCATGGTTCACGATTTTTGAAATTTTTGTGGCGAATCATTAGGCCTGATGATTTAGAATCGAAGAAACGGAGTGCATAAAAGAGTAAAAGAGTGCTTAAAACCGAGACCCTAATTCGAAAACCTTAATCTGGGACGTTTGAAGTACGTGCTAAAAAATTGATTCACGGTCGATGTTTTTCGAAACTTTTGTGGCGAATCATTAGGACTGATGATTTAGAATCGAATTTCGAAGAAACGGATAGCATAAAACAGTAAAAGAGTGCTTAAAATCGAGACCCTAATTCGGTAACCTTAATCTGGGACGTTTGAAGTACGTGCTAAAAAAACCGAGTCACGGTCGACGTTTTTTGAAACTTTTTTTGGGAATCATTAGGCCGGATATTTTAGAATATAATTTCGAAGGAACGAAGTGCATAAAACAATTAAAGAGTGCTGAAAATCGAGACCCTAATTCGGAAACCTTAATCAAGGACGTTTGAAGTCCGTGCTAAAAAAACAGAGTCACGGTCGACGTTTTTCGAAACTTTTGTGGCGAATCATTAGGCCTAATTATTTAGAATTGAATTTTGAAGAAACGGAGAGCATAAAACAGTAAAAGAGTGCTTATAATCGAGACCCTAATTTATAAACCTTAATTTGGGACGTTTGAAGTATATGCTAAAAAAATCGAGTCACGGACGACGTTTTTCGATACTTTTGTTGGGAATCATTAGGCCGAATGATTTAGAATAGAATTTCGAAGAAATGGAGTGCATGAAACAGTAAAAGAGTGCTTAAAATCGAGACCCTAATTCAGAAACCCTAATCTGGGACGTTTAAAGTCCGTGCTAAAAAAAAGAGTCATGGTTCGACGATATTTGAAACTTTTGTGGCGAATCATTAGGCCTGATTATTTAGAATCGAAGAAACGGAGTGCATAAAACAGTTAAAGAGTGCTTAAAATCGAGACCCTAATTTTGAAATGTTAATCTGGGACGTTTGATGTAAATGCTAACAAAGCGAATCACGGTCGACGTTTTTCGAAACTTTTGTGGCGAATCATTAGGCCTCATGATTTAGAATCGAATTTCGAAGAAACGGAGAAAATAAAACTGTAAAAGAGTGCTTAAAATCGAGACCCTTATTCGGAAACCTTAATCTGGTACGTTTGAAGTACGTGCTAAAAAAACAGAGTCACGGACGACGTTTTTCGAAACTTTTGTTGGGAATCATTAGGCCGGATGTTTAGAATAGAATTTGGAAGAAACGGAGTGCATAAAAGAGTAAAAGAGTGCTTAAAATCGAGACCCTACTTCGGAAACCTTAATCTGGGACGTTTGAAGTACGTGCTAAAAAAACTGAGTCACGGACGACGTTTTTCGATACTTTTGTTGGGAATCATTAGGCGGAATGATTTAGAATAGAATTTCGAAGAAATGGAGTGCATAAAACAGTAAAAGAGTGCGTAAAATCGAGACCCTAATTCAGAAACCCTAATCTAGGACGTTTGAAGTCCGTGCTAAAAAAATGACTCATGGTTCACGATTTTTGAAATTTTTGTGGCGAATCATTAGGCCTGATGATTTAGAATCGAAGAAACGGAGTGCATAAAAGAGTAAAAGAGTGCTTAAAACCGAGACCCTAATTCGAAAACCTTAATCTGGGACGTTTGAAGTACGTGCTAAAAAATTGATTCACGGTCGATGTTTTTCGAAACTTTTGTGGCGAATCATTAGGACTGATGATTTAGAATCGAATTTCGAAGAAACGGATAGCATAAAACAGTAAAAGAGTGCTTAAAATCGAGACCCTAATTCGGTAACCTTAATCTGGGACGTTTGAAGTACGTGCTAAAAAAACCGAGTCACGGTCGACGTTTTTTGAAACTTTTTTTGGGAATCATTAGGCCGGATATTTTAGAATATAATTTCGAAGGAACGAAGTGCATAAAACAATTAAAGAGTGCTGAAAATCGAGACCCTAATTCGGAAACCTTAATCAAGGACGTTTGAAGTCCGTGCTAAAAAAACAGAGTCACGGTCGACGTTTTTCGAAACTTTTGTGGCGAATCATTAGGCCTAATTATTTAGAATTGAATTTTGAAGAAACGGAGAGCATAAAACAGTAAAAGAGTGCTTATAATCGAGACCCTAATTTATAAACCTTAATTTGGGACGTTTGAAGTATATGCTAAAAAAATCGAGTCACGGACGACGTTTTTCGATACTTTTGTTGGGAATCATTAGGCCGAATGATTTAGAATAGAATTTCGAAGAAATGGAGTGCATGAAACAGTAAAAGAGTGCTTAAAATCGAGACCCTAATTCAGAAACCCTAATCTGGGACGTTTAAAGTCCGTGCTAAAAAAAAGAGTCATGGTTCGACGATATTTGAAACTTTTGTGGCGAATCATTAGGCCTGATTATTTAGAATCGAAGAAACGGAGTGCATAAAACAGTTAAAGAGTGCTTAAAATCGAGACCCTAATTTTGAAATGTTAATCTGGGACGTTTGATGTAAATGCTAACAAAGCGAATCACGGTCGACGTTTTTCGAAACTTTTGTGGCGAATCATTAGGCCTCATGATTTAGAATCGAATTTCGAAGAAACGGAGAAAATAAAACTGTAAAAGAGTGCTTAAAATCGAGACCCTTATTCGGAAACCTTAATCTGGTACGTTTGAAGTACGTGCTAAAAAAACAGAGTCACGGACGACGTTTTTCGAAACTTTTGTTGGGAATCATTAGGCCGGATGTTTAGAATAGAATTTGGAAGAAACGGAGTGCATAAAAGAGTAAAAGAGTGCTTAAAATCGAGACCCTACTTCGGAAACCTTAATCTGGGACGTTTGAAGTACGTGCTAAAAAAACTGAGTCACGGACGACGTTTTTCGATACTTTTGTTGGGAATCATTAGGCGGAATGATTTAGAATAGAATTTCGAAGAAATGGAGTGCATAAAACAGTAAAAGAGTGCGTAAAATCGAGACCCTAATTCAGAAACCCTAATCTAGGACGTTTGAAGTCCGTGCTAAAAAAATGACTCATGGTTCACGATTTTTGAAATTTTTGTGGCGAATCATTAGGCCTGATGATTTAGAATCGAAGAAACGGAGTGCATAAAAGAGTAAAAGAGTGCTTAAAACCGAGACCCTAATTCGAAAACCTTAATCTGGGACGTTTGAAGTACGTGCTAAAAAATTGATTCACGGTCGATGTTTTTCGAAACTTTTGTGGCGAATCATTAGGACTGATGATTTAGAATCGAATTTCGAAGAAACGGATAGCATAAAACAGTAAAAGAGTGCTTAAAATCGAGACCCTAATTCGGTAACCTTAATCTGGGACGTTTGAAGTACGTGCTAAAAAAACCGAGTCACGGTCGACGTTTTTTGAAACTTTTTTTGGGAATCATTAGGCCGGATATTTTAGAATATAATTTCGAAGGAACGAAGTGCATAAAACAATTAAAGAGTGCTGAAAATCGAGACCCTAATTCGGAAACCTTAATCAAGGACGTTTGAAGTCCGTGCTAAAAAAACAGAGTCACGGTCGACGTTTTTCGAAACTTTTGTGGCGAATCATTAGGCCTAATTATTTAGAATTGAATTTTGAAGAAACGGAGAGCATAAAACAGTAAAAGAGTGCTTATAATCGAGACCCTAATTTATAAACCTTAATTTGGGACGTTTGAAGTATATGCTAAAAAAATCGAGTCACGGACGACGTTTTTCGATACTTTTGTTGGGAATCATTAGGCCGAATGATTTAGAATAGAATTTCGAAGAAATGGAGTGCATGAAACAGTAAAAGAGTGCTTAAAATCGAGACCCTAATTCAGAAACCCTAATCTGGGACGTTTAAAGTCCGTGCTAAAAAAAAGAGTCATGGTTCGACGATATTTGAAACTTTTGTGGCGAATCATTAGGCCTGATTATTTAGAATCGAAGAAACGGAGTGCATAAAACAGTTAAAGAGTGCTTAAAATCGAGACCCTAATTTTGAAATGTTAATCTGGGACGTTTGATGTAAATGCTAACAAAGCGAATCACGGTCGACGTTTTTCGAAACTTTTGTGGCGAATCATTAGGCCTCATGATTTAGAATCGAATTTCGAAGAAACGGAGAAAATAAAACTGTAAAAGAGTGCTTAAAATCGAGACCCTTATTCGGAAACCTTAATCTGGGACGTTTGAAGTACGTGCTAAAAAAACAGAGTCACGGACGACGTTTTTCGAAACTTTTGTTGGGAATCATTAGGCCGGATGTGTAGAATAGAATTTGGAAGAAACGGTGTGCATAAAAGAGTAAAAGAGTGCTTAAAATCGAGACCCTAATTCGGAAACCTTAATCTGGGACGTTTGAAGTACGTGCTAAAAAAACTGAGTCACGGACGACGTTTTTCGATACTTTTGTTGGGAATCATTAGGCGGAATGATTTAGAATAGAATTTCGAAGAAATGGAGTGCATAAAACAGTAAAAGAGTGCGTAAAATCGAGACCCTAATTCAGAAACCCTAATCTAGGACGTTTGAAGTCCGTGCTAAAAAAATGACTCATGGTTCACGTTTTTCGAAAATTTTGTGGCGAATCATTAGGCCTGATGATTTAGAATCGAAGAAACGGAGTGCATAAAAGAGTAAAAGAGTGCTTAAAACCGAGACCCTAATTCGAAAACCTTAATCTGGGACGTTTGAAGTACGTGCTAAAAAATTGATTCACGGTCGATGTTTTTCGAAACTTTTGTGGCGAATCATTAGGACTGATGATTTAGAATCGAATTTCGAAGAAACGGATAGCATAAAACAGTAAAAGAGTGCTTAAAATCGAGACCCTAATTCGGTAACCTTAATCTGGGACGTTTGAAGTACGTGCTAAAAAAACCGAGTCACGGTCGACGTTTTTTGAAACTTTTTTTGGGAATCATTAGGCCGGATATTTTAGAATATAATTTCGAAGGAACGAAGTGCATAAAACAATTAAAGAGTGCTGAAAATCGAGACCCTAATTCGGAAACCTTAATCAAGGACGTTTGAAGTCCGTGCTAAAAAAACAGAGTCACGGTCGACGTTTTTCGAAACTTTTGTGGCGAATCATTAGGCCTAATTATTTAGAATTGAATTTTGAAGAAACGGAGAGCATAAAACAGTAAAAGAGTGCTTATAATCGAGACCCTAATTTATAAACCTTAATTTGGGACGTTTGAAGTATATGCTAAAAAAATCGAGTCACGGACGACGTTTTTCGATACTTTTGTTGGGAATCATTAGGCCGAATGATTTAGAATAGAATTTCGAAGAAATGGAGTGCATGAAACAGTAAAAGAGTGCTTAAAATCGAGACCCTAATTCAGAAACCCTAATCTGGGACGTTTAAAGTCCGTGCTAAAAAAAAGAGTCATGGTTCGACGATATTTGAAACTTTTGTGGCGAATCATTAGGCCTGATTATTTAGAATCGAAGAAACGGAGTGCATAAAACAGTTAAAGAGTGCTTAAAATCGAGACCCTAATTTTGAAATGTTAATCTGGGACGTTTGATGTAAATGCTAACAAAGCGAATCACGGTCGACGTTTTTCGAAACTTTTGTGGCGAATCATTAGGCCTCATGATTTAGAATCGAATTTCGAAGAAACGGAGAAAATAAAACTGTAAAAGAGTGCTTAAAATCGAGACCCTTATTCGGAAACCTTAATCTGGGACGTTTGAAGTACGTGCTAAAAAAACAGAGTCACGGACGACGTTTTTCGAAACTTTTGTTGGGAATCATTAGGCCGGATGTGTAGAATAGAATTTGGAAGAAACGGTGTGCATAAAAGAGTAAAAGAGTGCTTAAAATCGAGACCCTAATTCGGAAACCTTAATCTGGGACGTTTGAAGTACGTGCTAAAAAAACTGAGTCACGGACGACGTTTTTCGATACTTTTGTTGGGAATCATTAGGCGGAATGATTTAGAATAGAATTTCGAAGAAATGGAGTGCATAAAACAGTAAAAGAGTGCGTAAAATCGAGACCCTAATTCAGAAACCCTAATCTAGGACGTTTGAAGTCCGTGCTAAAAAAATGACTCATGGTTCACGTTTTTCGAAAATTTTGTGGCGAATCATTAGGCCTGATGATTTATATTCAAATTTTGAAGAAACTGAGTGCATAAAAGAGTAAAAGAGTGCTTAAAATCGAGACCCTAATTCGGTAACCTTAATCTGGGACGTTTGAAGTACGTGCTAAAAAACCCGAGTCACGTTCGACGTTTTTCGAAACTTTTTTAGGGAATCATTAGGCCAGATATTTTAGAATATAATTTCAAAGAAACGGAGTGCATAAAACAATTAAATAGTGCTGAAAATCGAGACCCTAATTCGGAAACCTTAATCTTGGACGTTTGAAGTACGTGCTAAAAAAACAGAGTCACGGACGATGTTTTTTGAAACTTTTGTTGGAAATCATTAGGCCGGATGTTTTAGAATATAATTTCAAAGAAACGGAGTGCATAAAACAATTAAATAGTGCTGAAAATCGAGACCCTAATTCGGAAACCTTAATCTTGGACGTTTGAAGTACGTGCTAAAAAAACAGAGTCACGGACGATGTTTTTGAAACTTTTGTTGGAAATCATTAGGCCGGATGTTTAGAATAGAATTGGGAAGAAACGGAGTGCATAAAAGAGTAAAAGAGTGGTTAAAATCGAGACCCTAATTCGGAAACCTTAGTCTGGGACGTTTGAAGTACGTGCTAAAAAAACCGAGTCACGGACGACGTTTTTCGAAACTTTTGTTGGGAATAATTAGGCCGAATGATTTTGAATATAATTTCGAAGAAACAGAGTGCATAAAACAATTAAAGAGTGCTTAAAATCGAGACCCGAATTTGGAAACCTTAATCTAGGACGTTTGAAGTACGTGCTAACAAAGAGAATCACGTTCGACGTTTTTCGAAACTTTTGTGACGAATCATTAGGCCTCATGATTTATATTCAAATTTTGAAGAAACTGAGTGCATAAAAGAGTAAAAGAGTGCTTAAAATCGAGACCCTAATTCGGAAACCTTAATCTGGGACGTTTGAAGTACGTGCTAAAAAAACCGAGTCACGTTCGACGTTTTTCGAAACTTTTTTAGGGAATCATTAGGCCAGATATTTTAGAATATAATTTCAAAGAAACGGAGTGCATAAAACAATTAAATAGTGCTGAAAATCGAGACCCTAATTCGGAAACCTTAATCTTGGACGTTTGAAGTACGTGCTAAAAAAACAGAGTCACGGACGATGTTTTTTGAAACTTTTGTTGGAAATCATTAGGCCGGATGTTTAGAATAGAATTGGGAAGAAACGGAGTGCATAAAAGAGTAAAAGAGTGCTTAAAATCGAGGCCCTAATTCGGAAACCTTAATCTGGGACGTTTGAAGTACGTGCTAAAAAAACCGAGTCACGGACGACGTTTTTCGAAACTTTTGTTGGGAATAATTAGGCCGAATGATTTAGAATAGAATTTTGAAGAAACGGAGTGCATAAAACAATAAAAGAGTGCTTAAAATCGAGACCCTAATTCAGAAACCCTAATCTGGGACGTTTGAAGTCCGTGCTAAAAAAATGAGTCACGGTTCACGATTTTTGAAACTTTTGTGGCGAATCATTAGGCCTGATGATTTAGAATCGAAGAAACGGAGTGCATAAAACAGTTAAAGAGTGCTTAAAATCGAGACCCTAATTCGGAAACCTTAATCAAGGACGTTTGAAGTCCGTGCTAAAAAATTGATTCACGGTCGATGTTTTTCGAAACTTTTGTGGCGAATCATTAGGACTGATGATTTAGAATCGAATTTCGAAGAAACGGATAGCATAAAACAGTAAAAGTGTGCTTAAAATCGAGACCCTAATTCGGTAACCTTAATCTGGGACGTTTGAAGTACGTGCTAAAAAAACCGAGTCACGGTTGATGTTTTTCGAAAATTTTTTGGGGAATCATTAGGCCGGATATTTTAGAATATAATTTCGAAGAAACGGAGTGCATAAAACAATTAAAGAGTGCTGAAAATCGAGACCCTAATTCGGAAACCTTAATCAAGGACGTTTGAAGTCCGTGCTAAAAAACAAAGTCACGGTCGACGTTTTTCGAAACTTTGTGGCGAATCATTAGGCCTGATTATTTAGAATTGAATTTTGAAGAAACGGAGAGCATAAAACAGTAAAAGAGTGCTTATAATCGAGACCCTAATTTATAAACCTTAATTTGGGACGTTTGAAGTACGTGCTAGAAAAATCGAGTCACGGACGACGTTTTTCGATACTTTTGTTGGGAATCATTAGGCCGAATGATTTAGAATACAATTTCGAAGAAATGGAGTGCATAAAACAGTAAAAGAGTGCTTAAAATAGAGACCCTAATTCAGAAACCCTAATCTGGGACGTTTGAAGTCCGTGCTAAAAGAAAGTCATGGTTCGACGATTTTTGAAACGTTTGTGGCGAATCTTTAGGCCTGATGATTTAGAATCGAAGAAACGGAGAGCATAAAACAGTTAAAGAGTGCTTAAAATCGAGACCCTAATTCGGAAACCTTAATCTGGAACGTTTGAAGTACGTGCTAAAAGATGGAGTCACGGTCGATGTTCTTCGAAACTTTTGTGGCGAATAATTAGGACTGATGTTTTAGAATCGAATTTCGAAGAAACGGATAGCATAAAACAATAAAAGAGTGCTTAAAATCGAGACCCTAATTCAGAAACCCTAATCTGGGACGTTTGAAGTCCGTGCTAAAAAAATGAGTCACGGTTCACGATTTTTGATACTTTTGTGGCGAATCATTAGGCCTGATGATTTAGAGTCGAAGAAACGGAGTGCATAAAAGAGTAAAAGAGTGCTTAAAATCGAGACCCTAATTCGGAAACCTTAATCTGGGACGTTTGAAGTACGTGCTAAAAAACAGTGTCACGGACGACGTTTTTTGAAACTTTTGTTGGGAATCATTAGGCCGGATGTTTAGAATAGAATTTAGAAGAAACGGAGTGCATAAAAGAGTAAAAGGGTGCTTTAAATCGAGACCCTAATTCAGAAACCTTAATCTGGGAACAATTAAAGAGTGCTGAAAATCGAGACCCTAATTCGGAAACCTTAATCTTGGACGTTTGAAGTACGTGCTAAAAAAACAGATTCATGGACGACGTTTTTCGAAACTTTTGTTGGGAATCATTAGGCCGGATGTTTAGAATAGAATTTGGAATAAACGGAGTGCATAAAAGAGTAAAAGAGTGCTTAAAATCGAGACCCTAATTCGGAAACCTTAATTTGGGACGTTTGAAGTACGTGCTAAAAAAACTGAGTCACGGACGACGTTTTTCGAAACGTTTGTTGGGAATCCTTAGGCCGAATGATTTAGAATAGAATTTTGAAGAAACGGAGTGCATAAAACAGTAAAAGAGTGCTTAAAATCGAGAGCCTAATTCAGAAACCTTAATCTTGGACGTTTGAAGTCCGTGCTAAAAAAATGAGTCACGGTTCACGATTTTTGAAGCTTTTGTGGCGAATCATTAGGCCTGATGATTTAGAATCGAAGAAACGGAGAGCATAAAACAGTTAAAGAGTGCTTAAAATCGAGACCCTAATTCGGAAACCTTAATCTGGGACGTTTGAAGTACGTGCTAAAAAACTGAGTCACGGTCCACATTTTTCGAAACTTTTGTGGCGAATAATTAGGACTGATGATTTAGAATCGAATTTCGAAGAAACGGATAGCATAAAGCAGTAAAAGAGTGCTTAAAATCGAGACCCTAATTCGGTAACCTTAATCTGGGACGTTTGAAGTACGTGCTGGGTCACGGTCGACGTTTTTCGAATCTTTGTTGGGGAATCATTAGGCCGGATAGTTTAGAATATAATTTCAAAGAAACGAAGTGCATAAAAAAATTAAAGAATGCTGAAAATCGAGACCCTAATTCGGAAACCTTAATATTGGACGTTTGAAGTACGTGCTAAAAAAAAAACAAGGGAGAAGGTAGGAGCTATTGCGGCCCCAGTGAAAGAAGGTGAACGAGTCAAGTTCGTAAACCGTAAACTCTCATTAATCCTTTGTTTACTATTCGGGAAAGCAAGGGAGAGGTGAAGGAGACTGAAAGAAAGAAAGAAAGAAAGAAAGAAAGACCTATTTACAGAGGGAAAGAATAATAGTGAAGGAGACTAAAGAAATAGGTTCAGGAGAATGAATAAGAAGGAAGGAAGGAGGGGGAGTAAAAGAGTGAGAGCAAGAAAGGAGAAGATAATGAATAGGTGACGGTTTGAGGTCTCTTGACTTCCTTTAACATTACCTAAAAAATAGGGATTTGATCCCAAAAAATAGAGTCAAGATAGAATGAATCGATAGTCTTTCCTGACAGTTCACTCTCATTGATTCTTCGATAGTCTTGACTTCCAGTTCACTCTCATTCATCTTTCGGATTGACTTGAGAATTACCTCTCACCCTAAATACCTCTCTTTTATCCCTAAAAATAAGGGAGAGATAGAATGAATTTCTTGTTGGTCGGTTCGTCAGAGTGAAAGAGTGAGAAAGCAAGCAAGCAAGCTAGTTCAGGAAACTCTCTATAATAAGGATAAGCAGTATTGACTTCAACATTACCTTTACTAGATTTGATCCCAAAAAATAGGGAGAGGATAGAAAAAAGAAGAAATGGTCTTTACAGTCTCATTCTTCGATAGTCTTGACTTCTTGTTCCGGAGCTTGACCTTCAGATAGTTTACGAGGTTCAGTGGAAGGAGCAAACAGAAGAGACCGAGTGAAAGAAAAGAGCTACTGCACTTTACAGGAGAGGAAAATAGCTTGACCTTGTGTTTGAATAGTGAAACCCGAGTAAGCAAACAAACTGACAGAGCTTGACCTCATTTAAGAATCATCAATAGGGACAGGTTTCTTCTTCATTACTGTTCAATCTAGGCTCAGGGGAAGATAAAGACTGAGTGAAAGAATCATCCTACAGTTTGTTTACCTCACTCAATTGTAAAGAAGAAATAGGAATAGGTTAATCAGTAAGTAGCTCTGTTTCATTCAAATCAATAGGTGAATCAGTAAGTAGTTCTGTCTAATGAATAAAGGGAGTAGTAATTGATAGGTTACGGCAAGTTCAGGATAGGTTCCGGAGTTCAACCACTCAACCTAGAAGGAAAGGAGTGAAACCGCTCGACCAAAGGGAGAGGAGTGAAAGCAGCAAGAAGGTCAGGGTCAGGGCATATCGGTTAAGGTTTTCTCGATAGTCTTGACTGACAGTGAACGATCATTGATTCTTCGAGAGTGTTTACTGTTGAATGAATCTTGAGGAGAAGATCAAGATCAAGAAGGAATCTTGAGTCTTTCCTGACAGTTCACTCTCATTTCTTCTTCGATAGTCTTGACTTATGAATTACCTCGGCCCATTTGACCAGGATTTTAATGTTTTACAGTTATATGGAGATAGAATTTCTTTTCTTTCAGCTGCTTTCCTTAGGGAAAAAGGTCTGACGAACTTTGATAGTTATATGGGGATAGAATTTCTTTTCTTTCAGCAGCTTTCCTTAGGGAAAAAGCTATTACGAACTTTGACAGTTATATGGGATAGAAGCAATTTGATTGAAGCAGCTTTCCTTAGGGAAAAACCTCTTACGAAACTTGACAGTTATATGGAGCATCAAAAGAATTAATAGAAGCAGCTGCTGTTAGTTCAAAACCTCTTACGAAACTTGATAGTGGTAAAGCATCCACTCTAGAATAAAAGGTCCTTACAGTCGTCTGAATAAGGTAAATAGGTAAAGGAGGATCGGGAGAATGCATCTTTCGTCTTTCCTCTCCTGGCACAGTAGCTCTTTTCTTTCAAACACTTACAACTCGACCGATGAATTCATCTTTCTTGCTGCTTTAGTCTTTCCTTCCTGTTCACTCTCATTCATAAGGTAAATGGGTTCAGTAGCTAGCTTTCTGTTTCGTCTTTCAAAGCAGCGTCTTCATTCTTTCACTGTTCTGTCTCATTCCTCTTTCGTTTCGTCTTGACTTACTCTTCCTTCTTTCATGAATTTCCTCTCCTATAAAGTTAGGGAATATTTGTAGAGTGTTCCGGTCAGGTCATATCGGTTCAGGAAATGAAATTGGAAAACCGAGTTGTAGAGGTTCAGGAGCGAAGCAGCTTTACCGACAGGGGAGGTTCAGGAGTGAAACAGCTCGACCGGAAGGGAGAGGAGCGATGCAGCTTTACCTTAAGGGGAGATTCAGGGGCATGAGCGACCAAAAGGGGTTTGTTTCTTCCATCTGGTGGAGAAGTGTGGCTATTAAGTGATGAAGTACCTATTAAAAGGGTTGAGAGGGCCAATGGAATGCGTGCGCAATCCTTTCGTTTGAAACAATGCTGGGTTGTTTACGGCACAAGAACTTAACTTGGTTCAGCTTCAAGGATGGTGCTGTTCAGATACTGAGTGAGTCCTGGTTTCTTATTACTTACCCAATGGAAGCCTCAGCAATATTCTCCACAGAAACTCCAATTCGACGAGAGTCCTGTCATGGAAGCAAAGATTGAATATCGTTTGGGGGGTTGCTTCCGCTCTGACTTATCTGAATGAAGAATGTGAGAGGCAAATCATTCAAAGAAATGTTCAGACTTGCAATATATTGCTTGATGCAGAGTTCAATGCTAAGCTTGGGGATTGGGGTCTGGCAGAAGTTTAGTCACACTGTTCGAATATAAGAGAAGCTACTATACCGGCAGGAACAATGGGATATCCCGCACCTGAGTATCTTTATTCGGGTATTTCCACTGAGAAGACAGATGTTTACAGCTTTGGTGTGGTAGTGTTAGAGGTGGCAACGGGGAGAAGGCCTCTTGATTATAATGGAATTGTGGTTGTTGACTGGGTCTGGGACCTGTGGAAAAAGGGGAAACGAATTGAGGTGATTCGTGTTGATGGGGCAGTTTGAAGGGGTAGAAATGGAAAGGATGCTGATGATGGGACTTTCTTGTGTGCACCCAGACAAAAAAGGTGAGCGCCGGTGAAGGAAGCTGCAAGGATGATTAGAGATAGAAGCACCACTGTTGCCGGTGAGTAAACAAAGAGTGGGCATTTGACCTCTTTTACCTACCTGTGAATCTGAAGAAATAGTGAATCTCGGTGGAGATCGTCCCAGTCTTGATGATGCACTGTATATGACCCAACCCAATTTAGCTAAGACTTGCTCAGGAAAGGCCACACACATTAACATTACTTCAAATGGTTTTCAGTATGGGGTCTTTGTTGCAGTTGGTATCAGACATGGTTGAAGCTTGTTAACCAAGACCAGTCTTCCATTTTGGATATCGGGGGAATTCCACCTTTCAACAAACCTCAACGAAGAAGTTGTGTTTCCTTTAATATAGTTTTTTATAACTATTCCTCTGTAATGCCCGAAAATGAAGAGGAGATTGCTCTTATTAGTCATTCTCATTTTGACCGTTATGCACTTATTTCTGCTTCTTTCTTGTTGTATCATTTTTATACAGTCTCCCTCCTTATTGTTAAGACTCTTTTTGATTGAATAGTGTGAAACTGTATTAACGCTCACACCCCTACCAGTGCCTAAGCCCTTGCCTTGGGGTGGAGTCGAGCTAGCCCAGATATAGTATTTCAGTTCCTTTCTGATAAACCAACTTACTACTCATAACGAAAAAGATCTCGATTTATTTACAGATAGATATCGTGTGTACTGATTGACCAGATGCGACCGATACCTGTTGACAGATGACAGACAGAAGAGCGGGAAGTAGCATATCTTTCAAGAAAGAAAATGATGTTACTTACTTACAAGCAAGGTATTCGCCCCCCCCCCCCCCTGAATAAAAGAAGGGAAGCAGTATTGATTTTGTATTGACGGATTGAGGAGTCATGCTTTACCAATTTCCAATACAGTTGATCCTGTGTAATTTGAGCATAAAAAGCGGATCTTTCTTTAGCACCTCTTTAGCACCTAGTCATGCATGCTGGCTGACCGAAGCACCTGTACTTCAATCGATTAACCAAGCACGAGAGATATTCGCTAAAAGGATAGATAACCGGGATATTGAAAAAAGAAGGGTCGTAGAGAGATGAGCCTTTGCGACCGTTTACAAGAGTGAATACCGAAAGAGACAATTCCAGATGCCCTCAGACAGATGCCACTAAACAAGTAAAGGACAACGGACAGTTTTCGTGTATCGGCGGGAAGACCAACTCTCATTCAAGGAAGCGGACCGTTGACGACAGCAGGCCGGGAAGGACAAAGACTACTAAAAAAGGCGAAACTCAAATCTTTTTAGAGGCCGTACTTGACCCATCCTTCCCCTGAAACTCGCAATTTAGCAAAGAAAACCATTCCGTACCTTTTTCTCATGTCGCTACCAGCTACAGATCAGATATGACCGGTTGGCTGAAGAAAGAAGAAAAGAGAAATGAACGATTAAGCGAGACTTTGCCTTATAGACCAATGAAATGGAAGTTTGATTAGACAAAAGTTCTTTGAGGACCTCTTCGGCTTCCCCGCTTATTATTGCTATCACCTCACTTTAGACCTGCTTACTTTTTATGAAGATAAATAATGAAAGGCTTTACACAAGACCCTTACACAGGCGAGAGAGAGAGCCTTCGCTTACCTGCTTACTTAACTGTGGCCTCCTATCGTATCTATATCCCCTTTCTTTTCTTTCCTTCAGTTACATCAAGTCTCAGTTCAGCTTCCAACTACCGATGGGAGAAGGCTTGGACGTATAGCAAGAAAGAATCAGAGGTATGGCATACGGGATATATGAAATGAAAGGGGTTGGAAACAGAGCTGGAGATGAGCGCTAGCCAATGGTGAATACTGAAGAAAGCACCTTAGCAATTACCAGTAATGCCCCTATCGACCTCAGTCTTGTTTTTTGCTAACTTGAGTAACGAACACTATCTCATTAAAGGTCAAATATCCATATATATCTTTATGGAAGTGAGTCGGCCCACTTTTAGCCAGTGATTATGCCCGTTTTAGCCCTACCGTCCACCCCTATATAATGGAAAGGGGTACTTTTGAGAGCTGATGTGTAACGGATCAAAGCGACCGTTAGTCGGGCTGATCTGTGATTGGTCAAGGCGAGCGAGAGGACACATACCTCCTCCATATTCCTTAAATGGGCAAGACTCAGATACTGCATGCGAGAAGTATAAGAGTTTACTGAACCTTAGATGTAATTGTGAAACCGAAACCGACAGGTGAAGGGGAAGGAGTTTACAGTGAAAGAACAGAGAAAGAGTGAAGTAGTGAGACCGACAGGTGAAGGATTGAATGAATAAGGTAAATAGGTTCTGGTTACGGTGAAGGTGAGGTAGTTATTGATCATTCATCCTTCTTCTTCAATCAATTCATTCTCTGATTCTTCTTCTTCAAGAACTCCTTTTCCTCTCCTCTCTTGTAAAGGATTGAATTCACCTTGTCTTGCTTCAGTCTTTCCTCTCCTGTAAAGGAAGATCTGATTCTTCTTCTTTCACTGTTCAGTCTCATTCATCTTTCATTGTTCAATCACAATCCAATCAGGGAATATCGGAAAAGAAGAATAGAGGTTCAGCAGGAGAAGATCAAGAATAAGTAGTCTTTGTTTACAGGTTAGGTAATATCTGTTCAGGAAAGAGCTACTTTTACCTCCTTCAATCAGGTCAAAGCCTCAAAGTCAAAAGTAGGAATCCGAGAAAATAAGACCCATACGTCTTTCTTGTAAACTAATTATTCGATCTGTAGATCTCAGCAAGGCTGCCACATCACTAAACCACCCAGGGATGTCGCTTGCAAAGAAGAATTCGTAGAGATTTTTCCAGAACCCCAGTCCAGCCTACCCGACTGATATAATCTAGAATCCACTCTCTGCCTTTACTTAACTTAGTAGTAGGCGAATAGTGTGTTAAGATCGATATATGTCGTTAGCTCTGATACCAGTTGTTAGGATCGCACAACAACGCACACGCTCAATGTAGATGAACACAAAGAAAAAAGGATAGAGAAAAGTTGCAAGGAGACTCTGGCTAAAAGGATTTTGTATTGATGACTTCAGGTATGTACAACAAGAGAGAGTACAGAGAATAGAAAAGTACATTTTCAAAGCTCTACCGGACCAGATATATATATGGTATAGTTTACTATATATAGCTTTACCAGATTTAGCCATCTACTATATATAGCTATTTACCATATATAGCTTTACCGGATATAGCTTTACCATATATAGCTTTACTATATATAGCTTTACTAAGTATAGCTTTACCGGATATAACCGTTGACCAAGCTATAAATAAGTATCAGGCTCCATAAGCCTAACATAGTGACCATATTTGTATGCGCATTCACAGGGCACGTTCCAAGATCTCCCGCAACGAGAACCTAAGACATGGTTGATTTATAGTAAGTTGAAAGAATAAATGGATCGATCATAGGTTGGTTGAATATTGAGTGTAGCTTAGGCTACGTCTTCTGTTTACCCGCTACTAAGTCGGCACACAGGATCTTAGACAGGTTTCGTCCCCTTTCGGACCTTCTTACTAGCTAGTACGGTAAAAGCCTGATGCAAATAGACCGAAAAAAGAATTCTTTATAGATGTGTTGTAGTCGATTCGCCCGTTATGGCTCGTCTCGCACTTAGTCACTCGCGTCGGATAGGGGGAAGTCTTTTCAGAAAAAACTCGCTGTTAGTTCTCCATATATATATGATTGATTTTTGAGATACTAACTCTTTGGTTGGATCGGACAGGGAACTTCTATAAAGATCTTTCCACTCATTCATCATACTCAAAGTCGAAGTCACGGCCGGCATGGGTGGGGGGCTCGAAAAAAAAACTTGAATCGGTGTCGTGGTGGTACTACGAGATGGTGATTTCTTGTAGTATAGAAGAATAGATCCGCAGACCTATTGTATTGATTGACCATAGATGCGACCGCTATCTAAGAGAATCTCAGTAGTTCTTCTATCGTTCAAGGGCAAGGGGAAAGTAGCGGCTTGCCTAGATCTCGTATTTCCCACGTAGTCCATCGGTCAAACCAAGGATTCTCTGATCAAAGTAATCTAGAGATTCTTTTTCTTTGTTCTGGTATGTAGGCGAGCTAGGAGCGCATCAATCGGGTCGAAAACTCAGATAGGATCATCATCATGGCCCTTTTCTTCTATCTTTTGTTTGTGTCCGGCTTTATTAGTGAAAAAGAGGTGTGGTGTGTGTGTTTTTTAAGGCTTATCCGTGAGCTGCTGCTCTGGGGCATCCAATTCCTCTTCTTTCTTTTCCTGAGGATCTCACATCGAGAGTTGCTTCTTCTTGTTCATGGTCTTCCTCAGATTTCGAGAAATCGGTCAGGGGGCTACCCTCTTCTCGTCTCACAATTCCATTGCCTGAACCTATGCCTGAACCTATTCATTGTCGGTCTCAGAATTCCATTGCCTCTCCTCACCTCTCGAGATATATATATAAACTCTTCCCCAGAGGATAGCGGAAGCTCCAGGATGAGTATGTCCTGCCTGGATTCTCGAATTCATTCTCGTCCTGATCCACCATGGAATTTTCTCAATCTACAAAAACATTGATGGAGAGGAAAGAAAAGATAAAAGATTATGGACCGGAGAGGAATGAAGCTGCTTTACCGATAGGGAGAGGGCTCGTAATGATCTTCTTTCTCAAAGATCACAAGGTGCTGGGGTGGATCCATAGGTTTTTGTGAAAGGGATGCCCCGTATCTGAGATGTGCTGGCTGAAAAGAAAAAGCGAATTCCTCTATTTGATGTCGATTCATTTACACTTCCATTCTTTGTAGAGGAAGGATAACTGCTTGCTAGCTGGGAGCTGTATGAGCGGTAACGTCCACGTACGGCTCTGTGAGAAGGGCGGTGGACAGAAATGGCCTTGTTGTACCTCACTCACGTCTTCAATGGGGTCTGCTCTATTTTTTTGGGAGAGTATGCCAATATGATCTTAATGAGGTACGGGGCTTTGCATCTGAGATTCATTGGGCTTCCCTCTTCTGGGGCCTGCGTCCCGGCGTTTTTGTGCGATAAACCCCTCCAGCCGAAGACTAGTGGTAGGTGGTCCCGCAAAGCTTTCGGAGAAGGGTAGCCTAGTGTGTAAGCATAGCAATGAATCGCGGCGAACCCTCAGACGACCTATCTAAGATTAAGAGGGAGATCCTCAGTAGTGGTGACCCTTTCACTCTTCCACGGACTGATACATGTACTGAATGCTCATACGGGAAAGTTGACTCCTAAGTCTGGAACCTGGGGGGTTGCTCCGATAAATCTCCTTTCTTTCTCGTCCACTCAGGGGGGGCGGACACACTTGCGCAGATTACAGGTGACGGTTACAAGAATGGCGGGGAAGTGAACAGTACCCGACGACATTCAGGGATGGATGTAGACCCATCGGGCAGGGATAATCATTCTGGTCCTGGGAGAGGTGGAGACCATTCTCAAGAACCAAAAAGACTGAGCTGAGGGAAGCTCTATGAGTCACTGAAATGACCAAGGGTCCTTGATCTATCAATAGAGATAGAGGAAGCAAAAAAGGGGCTTTGCTCCTACAATATGAAGAAAGAAAGAAGGGTCGAAGTTTAGACCGCTCACACTAGTTCGACCTATAGAAAAGATCATGAAAGAGGCGATCAGAATGGTACTCGAATCCATTTACGATCCCGAGTTTCCAGACACATCGCACTTCCACTCGGGGCGAGGCCGCCACTCGGCCCTAAGACGGATCAAAGAAGAGTGGGGAACCTCTCGCTGGTTTTTGGAATTCGACATCAGGAAGTGTTTTCACACCATCGACCGACATCGACTCATCTCAATCTTGAAGGAAGAGATCGAAGATCCCAAGTTCTTTTACCCCATTCATCAAGTCTTTTCCGGCAGACGACTCGTAGGAGGTGAGAAGGGCCCTGACTACTCCGTCCCACACAGTGTACTACTATCGGCCCTACCAGGCAACATCTACCTACACAAGCTCGATCAGGAGATAGGGAGGATCCAACAGAAGTACGAAATTCCGATTGTTCAGAGAATCAGATCGGTTCTATTAAGGACAGGTGATGACCAATGAAACTCAGGAGAAGAAGCAAGCTTCAACGCTCCCCAAGACTACAGAGCCCTCATTATGGGGAGGGTAAAGAGCTTCCAACGCAAAGCGGCCTTTCATTCCCTTGTTTCGTCGTGGCACAACCCACACACAAGCACCACACGGCTCAGGGGAGACCAGAAAACGCCTTTCGGTTTACCCACGGCCCTTGCCGCCTTCCTTAAGAAGCCCTTGAGCCTCCTTTGTGCCGCCTTCCTCATAGAAGACACTGGGTTGACCCCTCAGGATGAATTCTATGGTCGAGAACGCTGTAATAAGAAATTGGCCATGAGAGAACCTGATAAGTATTACAAAAGAAAAGGACTAATGATAGAGCTGGGCGGGGAGGCGAGACTAGTTATCAGGTCAGAGAGACGTCTGGCCCCTAAGCTGGCCCCCTTAAAACCCCATTACTTAATAAGGATTTCTTACGCGCGATATGCTGACGACGTACTACTGGGAATCGTGGGTGCCGTAGAGCTTCTCATAGAAATACAAAAACGTATCGCCCACTTCCTACAATCCGGCCTGAACCTTTGGGTAGGCTTTGCAAGAACAACAACAATAGCTGCACGGAGTACGGTAGAATTCCCTAGTACCGTCATTCGGGAAGTCCCTCCGAGGACGACTCCACAACAATTCTTGCGAGAGCTCGAGAAGCGTCTACGGGTAAAGCACCGTATGCATATAACTACTTGCCACCTACGCTACGCCATCCATTCAAACTTGACGAACCTAGGTAATAATATCCCAATAAAAGAGTTGACGAAGGGGATAAGCCAAAGATGGAGTCTACTGGACGGGGTTCAACTAGCAGAGACTCTTGGAACAGCTGGAGTAATCCATCCCCAAGTGAGCGTATTATGGGGGACCGTCAAGCACATCCGGCAAAGATCAAGGGGGATCTCGTTGTTGCATAGCTCAGGTCGGAGCAAGGCCCCATCGAACGTTGAACAGGCAGTTTCACGATCGGGCATGAGTGACGGGAAGTTGTCATTGTATACTCCTATGGGTCGGAAGGCGGCGGGGGAAAGAGGAGGACACTGGGCGGGATCTATCAGCAGCGAATTCCCCATACATCTCGAGGCGCCTATCAAAAAGATACTCCGAAGGCTTTGGGATCGAGGTATCATTAGCTGAAGAAGACACTGGCCAATCCACGTGGCCTACTTGACGAACGTCAGCGACAGAGACATCGTAAATTGGTCCGCGGGCATCGCAATCAGTCTTCTGTCCTACTACAGGTGCTGCGACAACCTTTACCAAGTACGAACGATTGTCGACCACCAGATCCGCTGGTCCACTATATTCACCCTAGCCCACAAGCACAAATCCTCGGCGCAGAATATAATCCCAAAGTACTCCAAAGACCCAAATATAGTCAATCAAGAAGGGGGTCAGACTGAAGCGGAGTTCCCCAGTAGCATAGAGCTTGGGAAGCTCGGACCTGGTCAAGATCCGAACCACTACTAGACTAGACGTTGAGTGAGGTAGTGGTTTTTTCTATTGAGATTTGTTGAGTAAGCTTGCCTTAGTTGTCCGCTATAAGATAGCTAGTTTTGGGGCTTTCGACATCAAAGATCCGGCTTGGCTTCGCTATCGCTCATGACTTGTATTGTAGTCCTAGTCTTGTAGTCGGCCTGGAATGCCTTTATAGTCTTTGCTAATGCTAATGCCTTCTTCCTTCATTCATTTGCTTTTAGTTGCGGTAGCTCCCGCGCTAGCAAGATAGAGACGGCAAAGCCAAAGTAATACTAAACGAGCAGCCGCCCTAACGAGACTCTTAGTCAAACCTGAACGTCCTTATTTCAAGTCGCTAACGAGCAAGAAAAGGCCCCTTTACTAATATTCTAATAGTTGGCTCGTAAGTTCGCTTCTGGCGACTAGCTTCTACCGCTAGCGCTTGGACTTGGAAGCAAGCTACAGCTCTACCTTGAATTAATCAATGAATGAAAACAAAGCGCTTACTGAGGAATAGAAAGGGAGGATAGGTTGGTTCGAGGACCCGTTGGTCAAAGGAAAGGGTAGGTCCTGATGTCGGGATGGAGCCGTATGAGGCGAGAGTGTCACGTACGGTTCCTTTAAGAAGGGTGTGATACTACCACCTATCAGGCCCGACGAGCGGTCCACGGAGCTGCATCCCTACTCACCTGGTCCATGCACATCGCCCTCTCAAGGAGGTTGCCCGCCTATCCTAGATCTTCCTATTTTCAAGAGGATCCCAGGCTCGATCTGGTTTAGTATCAAGGTGATTCTCTTTCTCTTTCTATATATATGGGTCTGTTGAGTTATGGAGCCTGCTCCCTGTATTTAAAGCTTGGTCAATGGCTATATCCGGTAAAGCTATATTTGGTAAAGCCATATATGGTGAAGCTATATCCGGTAAAGCTATATATGGTACATAGCTATATATAGTAGATGGTTAAATCTGGTAAAGCTATATTTAGTAGACTGAACCATATATATATCCCGTCCAGTAAAGCTTTGAAATGTACTTTCTATTCTCTGTACTCTCTTGTTGTACATGCCTGAAGTCATCAATAAAAAATCCTTTTAGCCAGAGTTCTCCTTGCAATTCTCTCTATCCTTTTCTTTGTGATCATCTAGATCGAGCGTGTGCGTTGTTGTGCGATCCTAACAACTGGTATTAGAGCAAGGCAAAATTCACCACGATCTGTGAAGATGGAAAGTTCAAAGATTGGAATTGAGAAGTTCGATGGATCCGATTTCGATTTCTGGAAGATGCAGATTGAAGATTATCTATACCAGAAAGATCTTCACGAACCTCTGTTGGGGGTGAAGCCGGATACCATGACCACAGAACAGTGGAAGCTCAAGGATCGACAAGCCTTAGGGATGATCCGATTGACGCTATCCAGAAACGTGGCGTTTAACATCATCAAGGAGAAGACAACGTCAGATCTGATGAAGGCGCTGGCAAATATGTATGAAAAACCGTCGGCTATGAACAAGGTGTATTTGATGCGTAGATTGTTCAATCTACAGATGTCTGAAGGTGGACGTGTTGCGGATCATATAAATGAATTCAATATGATCATAAGTCAACTGGGTTCGGTGGAAATTAATTTCGAAGATGAAATTAAAGCGTTGATTTTGATGTCATCCTTACCCGAGTCATGGGATACTGTTGTTGCCACAATCAGCAGTTCCCGAGGATCTGATAAACTGAAGTTTGATGAAATTCGAGATGTAGTTCTCAGCGAAAGTATTCGCAAACGGGAAACTGGAGATTCATCAGGCAATGCTCTCAGTGTTGATCGAAGGGGAAGAAGCAAATCAAAGAGCTCAAACAAACATGGGCGTTCAAAATCAAAGAATCGGGGAAAATCTCCAAACAAACCCAACGTAACGTGTTGGAGCTGTGGGGGAAAAGGACACTTTCGGACAGATTGTACAAAGCTAAAGAAGAAGCAGAATCATAAATCTGAAGATGATGATGATTCTATATACACAACAGAAGATGCTGAGGACGTTTTAATCCTTAGTGTGGATAGCCCAGCTGAATCCTGGATTTTGGATTCAGGTGCATCGTTCCATTCGTCTCCAAGTAAGGAATTGTTTCGAAATTTCAAATCAGGAAATTTCAGGAAGGTGTATCTTGCCGACAATAAAACCTTGGAGATTGAAGGAAAGGGAGATGTCTCCATACAAACTCCAGCAGGAAATCAATGGACATTACAAGATGTCAGATACATTCCTAGTCTCAAGAAGAACCTGATCTCTATTGGTCAGTTGGATAGCACAGGCTATGCAGCAGAGTTTGGAAAGAGTTCCTGGAAGATTGTGAAGGGCGCCATGGTTGTTGCGCGTGGCACAAAATCCGGAACCTTATACACTACTGCAGAGTGTATAAACATGACTGCTGCTGCTGAGAGTGCTTCCAATTCAAGTCTATGGCACAATAGACTTGGACATATGAGCGTCAAAGGAATGAAGATAATGACTGCGAAAGGAGCTTTAGAAGGCTTAAAATCTGTTGATATGGGTCTTTGTGAGAGCTGCGTTATGGGCAAACAGAAACGAGTTAGTTTCACAAAGGCTGCCAGAGAACCGAAGAAAGTGCGGTTGGAAATGGTCCATACAGACGTCTGGGGACCATCTCCAGTTTCATCACTTGGTGGATCAAGGTACTACGTCACCTTCATCGATGACTTCAGCAGGAAGGTATGGGTTTACTTTCTGAAACACAAGTCAGATGTGTTTACCACCTTCAAGAAGTGGAAAGCTGAAGTTGAAAATCAGACCGGCTTGAAGATCAAATGCCTGAGGTCTGACAATGGAGGAGAGTACAACAAATCAGAGTTTATAACATTTTGTGCAGCTGAGGGAATTAGATTAATAAGAACAATTCCCGGTAAGGCAAGACAAAATGGTATTGCAGAAAGAATGAACAGAACCTTGAATGAGCGAGCAAGAAGCATGAGGATTCATTCTGGATTGCCAAAGACATTCTGGGCTGATGCTGTGAACACAACAGCATATTTGATTAATAGAGGGCCGTCAGTACCCTTGAAGTTCAAATTGCCCGAAGAAGTATGGACAGGAAAAGAACTCAAGTACTCTCACTTGAGAACCTTTGGCTGTACTGCGTATGTTCATGTTGATCCAGAGAAGAGAGATAAGCTTGATGCTAAGGCTGTGAAATGCTACTTCATAGGCTATGGCTCTGACATGTTCGGGTATAGGTTTTGGGATGAGAAAAATATGAAGATCCTAAGACACTGTGATGTGACCTTTGATGAAAATGTCATGTACAAGGACAGAGAGAAGATAAACTCTGAGACTACGAAGCAAGTGGGAGTTGAATTTGAGTGGCAAGAAAATTCACACAGTGATGGTACAACAGAAGCTCAAGAAACTCCTGATCCTATTGCTGAAGAACCAGACGTGGCTGATCCTATTGCTGAAGAACCAGACGTGGAGCAAGTTGCACCTGAGCAGGTGTTGAGAAGATCATCCAGAACTACCAGAGCACCAGACAGATATTCAACCTCATTACACTATCTGTTGCTGACTGACGAAGGAGAACCAGAGTTCTTTGATGAGGCCCTACAAGTGGAAGATTCAACTAAGTGGGAGCAAGCCATGGATGATGAGATGAGCTCACTTGAAAGGAATAATACGTGGGTGCTGACTGAGTTGCCTACAGGAAAGAGAGCTCTGTTGAACAAATGGGTGTTCAAAATCAAGGTTGAACCAGATGGCAGAAAGAGGTTTAAGGCTCGGTTAGTAGTTAAAGGATATTCACAAAGAAAAGGCATTGATTATGCTGAGATCTTTTCTCCAGTTGTGAAATTAACTACTATCCGAATTCTACTGAGTATTGTTGCATCGGAGAATTTGCACCTTGAGCAAATGAATGTAAAAACGGCATTTTTACATGGAGATCTAGATGAGGAGATCTATATGCAACAACCCGAAGGATTTGCAGCTCCAAGCAAGGAGCACATGGTGTGTAAGCTCAATAAGAGCTTGTATGGACTGAAACAAGCACCGAGACAATGGTACAAGAAGTTTGACTGCTTCATGAGCAAGAGTGGTTTCCACAGAAGTGAAAAGGATCAGTGTTGCTACCTCAAGAAATACACTGATCTTATGTGTTTCTACTCCTGTATGTGGATGATATACTAATTGCTGGATCAAGTATGAGGGAGATAAACCACCTGAAGGCAAGCTTGTCTTCAGTATTTGAGATGAAAGATTTAGGTGCAGCGAAGCAGATCCTTGGGATGAGAATTTCTCGAGATAGATCTGCTGGCACATTAAATCTATCCCAAGAGCAGTACATTGAGAAGGTGTTGTCCAAATTCAAGATGAATAACGCTAAACCCAGGACTACCCCCTTGGCAAATCATATTAAATTGTCAAAGGGGCAATCTCCCGAGACAGTTGAGGAACGTGAGCACATGGCATCAGTTCCGTACGCTTCTGCAGTTGGGAGTTTGATGTATGCTATGGTCTGCACTAGACCTGACATAACACATGCAGTGGGAGTTGTTAGCAAGTACATGGCAAATCCAGGGAAGGAACATTGGGAAGCTATGAAGTGGCTTCTGAGATATCTGAGAGGCACATCCAATACTACACTTTGTTATGGCAATGGCAAAGTAGTTCTGCAAGGTTTTGTGGATGCTGATCTGAGTGGAGATGTAGACTCCAGCAAGAGCACATCTGGGTATATCTACACTATAGATGGAACAGCAGTGAGTTGGATGTCCAAGCTTCAGAAATGCGTTGCTCCTTCATCTACTGAAGCTGAGTACGTGGCCATAGCTGAAGCTGGAAAGGAGATGATATGGATGACAGACTATCTAGAAGAATTAGGCCGGAAGCAGTGCAAGAAGATCCTTTATACAGATAGTCAGAGTGCCATACAGTTGGTGAAAAACCCAGTCTATCATTCAAGGACAAAACACATTAGAAGACGGTACCATTTCACTCGCAGGTTAGTGGAAGAAGGCGATATGTGTTTGGAGAAGATAGAGGGTGCAAAAAATCCAGCAGACATGTTGACAAAATGTGTTGATGTTGGAAAATTAAAGCTATGCAAAGCCCTAATTGGTATGGTGTAGGATCAGTCTCCAAGTGGGAGAATTGTTGAGTTATGGAGTCTGCTCCCTGTATTTATAGCTTGGTCAATGGCTATATCCGGTAAAGCTATATTTGGTAAAGCCATATATGGTGAAGCTATATCCGGTAAAGCTATATATGGTACATAGCTATATATAGTAGATGGTTAAATCTGGTAAAGCTATATTTAGTAGACTGAACCATATATATATCCCGTCCAGTAAAGCTTTGAAATGTACTTTCTATTCTCTGTACTCTCTCTTGTTGTACATACCTGAAGTCATCAATAAAAAAAAAAATCCTTTTAGCCAGAGTTCTCCTTGCAACTTTTCTCTATCCTTTTTCTTTGTGTTCATCTAGATCGAGCGTGTGTGTTGTTGTGCGATCCTAACAGGGTCCGTGCAGCATTTCCACGATATCGTTATGATCAATTAATGGGACTTGGCCGGAAAGTGTTCTTGCCTCTATCATTAGCTCGGGTAATCTTAGTTTCTGGTGTTTCAGTCACCTTTCAATGGCTCCCTTAATTATGTGCGAGGAATTTCCCTCATCGAGTAATGGGAAGCAGGCTAGTCCTCGAAAATGCCCGTTCCTTTGTCGTTGGGGCCCAAAATCTTCCTTGCTGAGACTTGTAGTCTTGTAAGATTGTGCACTTGAAAAGACCTTTAGAGAAAGAGATGAACCCGACCCAACCAATTAATTACTCTGAGGAAGAACAAACAAGTGCATAAAGCTAACCCATCTAACGAGTAAAGAGCTAACCATATTCTAGTATATGTTGAAAGAGAAAGGAGACCAGAAGCTGATTCAAGGCCTTTTTATGATCTTCTACGGGGCCTTTAATCTAGAAAGGTAGAACTACAAGAAGCAAGAGGAACTATCGAGACGAGGAGTATCTCAAGGAATAGCTTTCCCTAAAGAAAGAAGAAAGACCACCTATTTACTCAAGAGGTAGTGGAGGCCAACTAACAATTCAAGAAAATGAGTTTGCTTATTGATCCAACCAAGTAAGCATTAAAATCTTCTATCGACTGGGTTACTTCAAATCTGACTAAAATGAAAAGGTAAACCAACCACCCTTTTGGAACTCCATCTTTCTGCTATTTTTCCTCTTCTATTTAGTTAGAGTTTTTTTTCTTTTAGGTTGTGTATGGACTGCATCAATTTCCCTCCTGTTGCAGAGGATTTAGCTTCAACAACAAGATCGACAAAACAAAAATAGAAGAATAGGAAAAAGGGGGTGAGATCAAAGTTTCTAACTTTCTGAACTACGATGAAAAGTCTTCGATATACCATGAATAGGCTCTTAGGTCAAAACCCCATGTAAGTCACCCGCATACCAATGGCCTTAAGCCGAACCTTATACTTGATGAGAAACTTCAGGCATGAACACCTGCTTTGGCATAGCTAGCACTCTTTTTATTCGCCACAGAACATCTACCTTTCGTCTGTAACATGTATTTTTTGCTTGTTTGGATCCTGTCGAGTGAAAGCCAATGCATTTCCGAAGGGGGTTTTGAAAAAAAGGCCTACCCCAGGAAATGTTGAAGTTGCGCATTCAGTAGTCTCTATCTTACAGTCGGAGACAAGGGATGGATGTCGCTAGGCTAGGTCAAGTCTATCATTGGTTTCATTATCCCTATAACGATCACTAAATAAAGATATGTGCTACTACGAGACCGATGCTGCGAAGCTAGGTGGTCCTATTATGGCGGGGGAAGGGTCGACTTCCGCTCCGAATGCTTTTTGTGGCAGGTCTTTCTATTACCGATATGGACCTCACTAACAGGTCTCGTTCTCTATCTAGGTCTCGATCTATATCACTAAGGTCAGTATATGAATCTGCTGCCTCTTTTATCTCTGGTCTTGGATCACCTACTAATGCGCTGCAACAAACAAGGACTGGAGGACCTGTAACCATACGAAGGGGTGGGGTGTATAGGTCTCGATCACGTGGTTGGGGTATCGATCTGGAGCTACTGCATATGCGACTTGGTCACCCAGGTATATACGCTATGTATGGATCGACTGTGTATGGATCACTGGGGTTGGCTTAGATGGGCTTGATGGACTTTTGGCAATTGGGGAGGACTATGAATCTGTGATGGATAGAATTATTGGCGGTAGTGGGACTAAGAATCTAAGAAAGAGATGGACTATGGCAGTAGTGGGAATGGATGGATAAAGTTATACGGTGATGGGCTGGCTTGTTGGGCTTGCTGCCGTAATACGCTAGTGGTAAGGATGGATGGGCTTGTTACAGTGATGTGTATGGACTAGTATTGGTGGGTTCGCGGACTTGCAACTTGCGGCTTTATTCCTGGGACTTGCGAGAAACTTTATCAAAATTGTGGTAAGCGGGGGAAAAAAACAGTGGTTTGGAAGTGGTGGTTGCTGTGAGACTCGATTGGACTTACGGTAATGCACAGAGAGGTCGGCAGCTATTCAGACTTCACCGATTGAGTTAGGGTTTGGTTTTAGGCTCTGATTGATACCATGTTGCAAGTATAAACAATCTTGTTCTCAATTCTACGTTTATTTACATAAAGATAGATCTTCCTTTTATAATACAGAAAGGCTAAATCTTCCTAGATACTAGGTCAAATTAAATCTAGCTAAATCCCTACTAGATACTAGGTAATAATATATATATCAATCTATCTCTTGAATCCATCTCTAGATATTAGGGAAGATTTTTCTTATTGAAATAGGGATTACACAAATATTCCTTAAATCAAGACCATTCCTTCAATGCTACTAAAATGGGTGGACCCGGGCATTCCGATCTCTAAATGGATCCGCTATAGCTACTCGATCTCGATCAAATGGCTTTGGATCTGTCTCTACATCTGGAATATCTGTCAGAGGCTATGGAACTCAATATCGATCTGAAACAAGGAAGGGGTGCTCCATAGCGAAAACGGAGACTGCTTCTAGCCAACATCGGCTATGGCTCACGCCCATAATAATAAGGAAGGGCATCTCGGTATGGGGTTGGATCATCGGCCCGGGTGATGGCTCCCCTTACTAGTAAAGGGAACTCGAAGGGATGCGGGGGTATCGGTACTGCTCTTGTTATCATCGGTGGATATGCTTTTTATTAGCTAGCATGGGTCTTTCTCTACTGCTGTTGGTATCGGCTTCTGTATATGCTTCTGCTTTTACTGATGCTTATGGATTACTTGCTAGCTGGATTGAACCCAAAAATGTCTCGATTTGATCGGCCTCGAGTGGTGGATCGAATTCACACTCAACTGCGTCATCACAGCTAGGATGCCCAACCTTTCTATCTCTTCCTTCTAACTTCTCCATAAAGTAAAGGGGACTCTGAAATCCTCCTCCGATTGGTTCCGACAGTCTTTTCTTCACCTTCTCTTCTTGGCATGATCCAGGCATTCAAGCTAGTAGATCAAATCATGGGTTCTCATCCCCTTGGGAGAGGCAAGTGAGTCGGTTGGTGGAAATGCGGTTATGCTGGGTGGACTCAAGTCAAGTGGGAGGTGGCATCGTCTAACGTAAAAGCACGCTTGCTTTTCATGTTTCACTCTGCTTATTAGTTGAGGCACCCGTCTGTTCTCATCTAAGAAAGATGTACAGTGCTCGCGGACCGTACTTGCGAAGGACCAACGACGAGCTATATAGAGGATAAGAGAAAGAATCCCTTATACTTAGATTACAAGAAAGTGTCCGGGGTTGAAGTTCAGTTTCTTTGTTTTTCGTCTGAATATTCTGGAGCTAAGACCCTTACAATCAATGCTCCCTTTCGCCATGCGTAAACTGCACCGGATAAGCTAGTACGAAAAGAATCCATATAAATAGAGAACGGATACGCCCATACATTAGAAACTCATTGCCCAAAAGAAAAGACCTTTTCGACATACATAAAACAAAATGACTGTAATGTAATGAGAGTGGGGATTCCAAATAGTAACCTCCCATTGCTCGAGATTCCATAGCATGCAGCAACTAGTTGTAAGAAAGAAAGAGGGGTTAAGGAGAAGAAACCAAAGAGAAGTAGCGAAGCCACTTTACAGTGAAAGAAGGGGAAGGAGAATTAATCGAGAGGATTGACTTCATGAATAAGAGAGGTTCAGGGGAAGGTGAATGAGCAAATCTTTCAGTTGTTGAGGATTGACTTATAGTGAAGGATAACGAATCGAGAGTTGAGGATTGACTGATAGTGAACAAGAATGAATCGGGAATATTCATCTTTTACAGTGAAATCTGGGAAGGGCAGGTAATATCGGGGCAGGAGCGAAGACGAAGACAGAGTGAAATCAGGTTCAGGTTTGAGTTCCATCTGTCGAATGCCTCTTGAGTTGAGGATTGAAAAGCTGCTAATGAATTTACTCTTTCTTGAACTGGAAAGGATCAGATCAAGATCAAGAAGTTATCGATAGTCTTTCCTGACAGTGAACGATCATTGATTCTTCGATAGTCTTGACTGACAGTGAACGATGACGAATCTTGAGGATTTACTGACAGTGAACTCTCATTCATAAGGAGTGTTTATTGTTGAATGAATCTTGAGGATTGAAGTATCACCTTTTCTTTCATCGTTTCGTCTTTCCTTCCAGTTCACTCTCATTCATAAGTCGTGTTTACAGTCGAGTAAATTCTTACAATTTATGCCTTTGGGTTACTCTCTCCAAATTCTATTCTTCTTTTCTGACTATTACAAATGGAACGAATTAGAATAAGCCAAGAGCTGATAGGTGAAGGAAGGAGAAAGAACCAAACACCTATTTACATCCGAAAGGTGAAAGAAATTGCTGTAGAGTGAAATCAGTAAAATGCAGGGTGTAGATCATCTTCTTTATCCGGGCAGGCAAAGAACTGACTTAAACTTAGTGCTTGTGAGACCAATAAGGTAATCAATCTCAGCAATGAGAGAAGGGGAAGGCAGTTTCTTAGTTTACAGTTCAAGAAAGAAAGGAGAAGATCAAGAGAAAGAATGAATCTTGCTTGAGTCGTTCCTTCCCAATTACCTTGTGAAAGAGTGAAATCAAGGACAAGTGGTTGAGTTTCCTTTACTATGAAAGAAGGAATCGGAGAATGAATAAGTAAGGAGTCTTTCTCTTTTTCTTTTACCCTCTTCAATCACAATCAGAAAATAGAGTATAAGGGTCTAGGGCAGGAGATGGATTTGGTTCAGGTTGAACTATCTCTTTTCTTTCATCGGCTGACTGTCAAGCTGCTAACTCCTTCCTTCTATTCTCTAACTAACCGTAAAGGAGAATGCGTCTTTCTTGCTTGAGTCTTTCAAACAAAGACTGTAAAGGTTCAGGTTCAGTAGCTAGCTTTCGGTTGAGTCTTTCAAAGCTGCTAATGAATGGAATGGACTCTACCTTTACGACAGGGTAAATAGGTGATTGAGTGGAGGAGAAAGATCAGAGAAAGAAGCCAGCCGAGGGGAAGGGGCGAAGAAGCTCGACTGGAAAGGAGAGGGGCGGGAGCCCGAGCAAGCAAGAAAGAAGAAAGAGCTGTTCAGTCTCTCTCTTTCCTTCCTATTAATAAAATTACCTCTAAAATTGACCTAAACGGAGAGGCATCAATTAAATCAGAAATGGTCCTTACAGGATCATGAAGAAAGAAAGGAGAAAGCGCTGTTCCAGAATAAATACGGAGTTCAGGAGGATCAGTCGTCTTCATCTTGTCTTGCTTTCTTCTCCCTATCACTGTAAAGTTGAATGAATAAGGAGTCTCCCTTCTTTCTTTTACCGAGTTCAATCAGTCTCAGTCTCAGTCATCTTTCTTGTCTTGCTTCAGTCTTGACTGACAGTGAACGATCATTGATTCTTCGAGAGTGTTTACTGTTGAATGAATCGAGAGTTGAGGAGAAGATCAAGATCAAGAAGGAATCATTCGTCTTTCCTTACAGTTAAGTCGAATTGATTCTTCGATAGGATTGACTTCTACTTATTAATTACCTCGGCCCTAAATACCTCTCTTTTATCCCTCAAAATACGGGGGAGGATAAAATTTCTTTTCTTTCAGCTCCCGTTATTAGTGAAAAAGCGATTATGAACTTTGACAGTTATATGGGGATAGAATTTATTAGCTTTCAAAAGCTTTACTGAGGGAAAAACCTCTGACGAACTTTTACAGTTATATTGGATAGAATTTCTTTTCTTTCAGCTTCAGCTGTTAGGAAAAAAGCGATTTTAATGTTTTACCCCTATATAGGATAGAATAAATTAATAAATGGTCCGTCAGAGGGAAAGAAGTAGGTAGGAGTCTTTGTCTTTCTTTCGTCTCCCTTCAGTCTTGAACAAGGGCTGAAAGAACTCTTTGACCTCAAAAATAGCCAAAAAAAATAGATAGAGGATAGGATTTGATCCTAAAAAATAGGGAGAGGATAGATAAAATTCATTATTGGTCTTTACTCGAAAAAGAGTGTTTGAAGTCCAATGCAGGCAGGGTGTAGAGAAGAGGGAGTAAGTAGGGAGAGGAGCGAAGCTACGAGACCGATAGGGAGAGGAGCGAAGCAGCTTTACAGTCGAGTAAAAGAGTTAAATGACCTCAAAAATAGGGAGAGGTGACGGTTTGAGGTTGAATCAAGAGTTTAGTCTTTCCTTACTGTTCTTTCTCATTAATAAGTAGGTGAAAGAAGAAATGGGTTCCGGTTCCGGAGCTTGACCTGATTCTCATCCTGCCTGCCAGTTCCTTCTTCTTTAACTAAAAAATGATCTTTTACAGTCATCTAGATAAACTTGAATTAATTGAACCCGCTGTTGTTAGTGAAAAAGCTCTTACGACACTTTACAGTCGTCTAGCATCAACAAAATAATCAAAGGTCTTTACAGGATCAGGAGTCTTCTTCTTTGATTTACTCTTTCCTTGAGTCTTTATTTACTGTTATGAAAGTGATTGAGTTCAAGGGCGAAGACACTTTACCGTACCCGATGAACGGGCGAAGACATGAAACCGTACCCGGTGAAGGGGCGAAGCCCTGAGACCCGTAGGGCGAAAAGGCGAAGACACAAAACCGTACCCGGTGAAGGGGCAGGTTCTTCAAATAGCTCTTTACCTTGTGTTTGAGTGAAATCAGGGACAAGTGATTGAGTTCTGTCTCATTAATCTTGAGGGGAGTCTGACAGTTCACACTCATTCATCGATAGTGTTTACAGTCTCATTCATCTTTCTTTCGGCTCCCTATTTATTCTATCACTGTAAAGTCGGATAGTCTTTGGGTTTCGGTTCTGGTTCTGTCTCATTCATCTTTCTTCTCCCTGAATTTATTCTATCACTCGTCAGTTCCATTCTTCGATAGTTTCTTCTTTCCTTCTAGTTCCGTCTCATTCATCGATAGTCTTTACTTGACAGTTTCATTCTTCGATAGTCTTTATTTACAGTTCAATCAGATAATAGAGTAGAGTCACACATTAACTCTCCTGTAAAGTTCAGGTCATATCGGGGAAGGAGTAAGGAGCTCGACGAGAAGAGGGGAGGGGAGAAGAAGCTCCACGAGAAGAGGCGCGAAGTGGTGAGACCCAATGGGCGAACGCACGAAGCGGTAAAGACTGGAAAGGAGAGGAGCGAAGCGGCAAAGACCGAGAGGGAGCAGAGCGAAGCGGCTCGACTGGAAAGGAGAGGAGCGAAGCAGGGAGACCCAGTTGTAGAGGCGAATGCGTGAAGCGGCGAAGACGAGAAAGGAGAGGAAGGGGCGAAGAAGCTCGACTGTAAAGGAGAGGGGCGCTTTTGTTGACTCTGGCAATTCGGAAGACAGTGTCGACGAAAAATTGGCCGAAGGTTTCTTCGAAGGAAAAATTAGCGGAAGTAAAAGGAGAGAGAGTGAGAGATTTGCTGAAATTGCTGAAGACTCGATGATTTTATTTTACTTCAGTTGAATGGTTTAAATAACAAATCTAATTACAAAAATAGAAAAACCAATTATACAAAAATAGAATAAGTGGACGAAGACTTCGCCCAAATTGCCAAAAAAATGGCTCCTATAATCACGCTCCTCCATTAGCGTGAATTTAGATGTTTTACAAACCTAACTAAATTAAGGCATGGCTTTTATTTAACAATCTCCTCCTAAAAGCTGTACCTTATTATTTGAACTCCGATCTTTGAGCGTAGTTCTTCGAATTTCACCCGCGCCAGGGACTTGGTGAAAATGTCTCCAAGTTGTTCCTCTGTTCGGATGAAATCAATCTTGATGAGCCCTCGATCTGCACATTCTCGAATATAGTGGAATCTGATTTCTATGTGCTTGCTCCGGTCACTGGATTTTTGATCAGGGAGATCGTAGCTTTGTTGTCTACGTATAGCATTGGTGGATCACTTTCTCTCCCGATGAGTTCTTCCATTAGTCGTGCAAGCCAGATCCCTTGTGTTGCTGCCATCGAAGCGGCGATGTATTCTGCTTCGCAAGAAGACAAAGCAACCACCTTCTGTTTTGTTGATTGCCAGCAGATCGCGCCGCCTGAGAGAAAGTAGATCATTCCGCTGGTGCTCTTACGATCATCGACGTCACCGGCCATGTCACTATCACTGTAGCCGACCAGCTTGAGTTTCTCCTTTCCGCTCCCTGCACAATATCTTACACCCCAGCCTCTGGTTCCGGCTACATAGCGCAGGATGCGCTTGACAGCCACTAGATGCTCCTCCCTAGGTGCTTCCATAAACCTGCTCACATAGCCAACAGAGTAAGCAAGATCAGGACGAGAGTTTACCAGATAGCGCAGACTCCCGACAATGCTGCGGTAATTGGTGGAGTCGACTGTCGTCGTAGTGCCGGCCTTCCTTAGTTGAAGTCGGGCCTCCATTGGTGTCCTGGTAGGATTACTGTCCACAAGCCCAGTTGTGTCCAGCAGCTTCCTCGCGTATGCACTTTGGCAGATGGAGATGCCGGAAGAGTTCTGTTGCACTTCGATGCCGAGGTAGTAGCTGAGCACACCGAGATCGCTCATCTCGAAGTTTTTCGACATCTCCTTTTTGAACCTTCCGAGGACTCCCACGTCGCCTCCAGTGATTATGAGGTCGTCGACGTACACTCCCACGATTAGTCGCTTTTTGCCGTGGCCGTATGTGTACATGCCATGCTCAGAGGCACAACGTTTGAAGTTCAGTGACAGTAGGGTACTGTCGAGCTTCGCGTTCCAGGCTCGTGGGGCTTGTCGAAGCCCGTAGAGTGCTTTGTGCAGGCGCAGTACCTTATTAGGGTTGTCGTTATCCAGGAAGCCAGGTGATTGACGAACATAGACGGTCTCCTTCAATTCTCCGTTAAGGAAAGCAGACTTTACGTCCATATGGTGAACCTCCCAAGAGTAATGTGCCGCAATTGCCAGCAAGAAACGAACAGATTCTAACCTTGCTACTGGCGCAAATACCTCTTCGAAGTCCACTCCTTGCTTCTGGACGTAGCCCTTCGCCACCAGACGAGCCTTGTGCTTCACAACTTCTCCTTTTTCGTTGCGCTTCAGTTTGAAGACCCATTTGAGCCCTATGGCTCGGTGTCCCGGTGGCATATCCTCCAGACTCCACGTCTGGTTCTCATTGATGGATGTCATCTCCTCCTGCATTGCCTTCCGCCAGCACGGGTTCTTTTCTGCTTCGGCGAAGGTGTTTGGTTCATCTGCACTGACGGCATGTAGTTCGGCCACTTCTTCGAGCTCGCGCGCTGCTAGTCCAGGTGGTTCACCTCCTCCCACTAGGTCATCCATCCTCCGGTACCTAGCCTCCAGATCAGTATCGTGATCGGCATCCAGCGTCGAATCCGCAGTCCGTGGTGTTGCGAATTCCACTGGTTCAGGTGGTGCACCTGCTGGCGGCGGTGACGTCTCCTGATGCTGGGCTCCTCCTTCTTCAGGCTCGGTGACGAGGTACTCCACCGTGAATTGATTTGGATTACGGTCTGCCTCGATCACGTCATTCCACTGCCAAAAGGTGCTTTCGTCGAAGACGACGTCGCGAGACACGTGAGCTCGCCCCCCTACAGGATCATAGAGTCTGTACGCCTTGCTCCCGGGTTCGTAGCCGATGAAGACGACCTTCAGCCCCTTGGGATCGAGCTTGGCGAGATGGGGACGTGTTACCTTCATGTATGCGACGCAGCCGAACACGCGAAAATGATGTACTGTTGGTTTTTTGTTGTACCAGACCTCATATGGCGTCTTCCCGTTGAGGCTTCGGGTTGGTGACCGATTAAGGAGATAGACAGCCGTCATTACTGCCTCTCCCCAGAATCTCCCAGGCATCCCGGCTGTCACCAACAATGACCTCGCTGTCCCGACAATGGTCTGATTTCGGCGCTCTACCACACCGTTCTGTTGGGGGGAGTAGGGCGCCGTTAGGTGCCGTTGTATGCCGATCTCGTCGCAGTACTTACTGAAACTTGCCGAGGTGAATTCTCCGCCTCGGTCAGTGCGCAGCACTCGCATCTTCTTCTCACATTCGGCCTCCGCTCGCGTTTTAATGCGCTTAACCGCCTCTGCCGCCTCACTTTTCGCTTGCAGCAGAGTCAGCCACATGAAGCGGCTTTTGTCATCGACTAACAGGAGGAAGAGACTCTTCCCGCCTGGGGTCGCCGGCTTGATGGGCCCGCAGATATCGCCGTGTACAAGCTCCAACGGCTCATCGGCTCGGTAGGCTGTTCGAGACGGAAAGGGTGTGCGCCTCTGTTTGCCGATGAGGCACCCGTCGCACAGCTTGTTCACGCCTTTGATTTCTGGCAAGCCGTGCACCAACTCCTTCTTCTGCAGCTTTTCTAGGTCAGGAAAGTTTAAGTGTCCGTACCTTGCGTGCCACCTCCAAGATACCTCTTCGGTCTTGGCCGAGAGGCTGACGGGTTGGTCTATCTCTAACTCCAAGATGTAAAGACGGTTTGTCGTGCGCCTTGCCTGCGTGAGCAGCCGTTGTTGATTATCGCAGATTTTGAGTAGTCCGCGCTCGATGGAAATGAAGCAACCTGTCTCATCGAGTTGACCCAGGCTCACAAGGTTAGCCTTGAGCCTCGGGATGAAGTAGACGTCGGTCAGCTTGCGATGCTCACCTCCCTTACTGACGAACAGGATGGTGCCGCGCCCTTCGATCTCGACGACGGAGCCGTCGCCGAATTTCACCGTCCCATGGATCCCCGAGTCGAGCTCGGAGAATGCAGATCTAGCCCCGGTCATATGGTTTGTTGCCCCTGTGTCAAGGATCCATTGCCGGTGCTCGTGTTGCTCGTCCCTCTCGCCGATCTGAGCGAACACTCGCTCCTCCTCCAGTTGAATTGGCTCCCCAGCTGGTGCCATCTTTGCTACGCCCAACTGAGCTCTTTCTTGGGTTCAACATCGTCGTCGGATTTGGAATCGAAACTGGGGACGCATGCAGTTACCATGAAGAGAGCTGGCTCGTCCTCCTCGGATTGAGCCACATGGGCCTTTTCGGCCTTCTCCTTATTCCTGAGCTTGCTCCAGCAATTTCTGCTCAGGTGTCCTCTCTTCCCACAGTTCGAGCATTGGATCGGCCTGCCATTGGTCGACTCCTTCTTTTGATTCCCATCTTTCCCACACGTGCGCCCGTGGGACATCCATGGCTTCTTGCCGCCTTTGCGGCTGGAGGAGGACCCATTTCTCGCCGGTGTTGTCGCGGAGCTTTAGGCGTGCAAGCCATTCCTCCTCCGTGAGGAGTAGACGGCCCTCCTTGTCAACAGCTGAAGTGGTATTCTTCTTCCGCTGCTCAACGTTACGTAGTCTTCCGGTCACCTCTTCCACTGTTAGGTCGTTCACATCAAGCAATGTCTCGATTGAAATCGCGACTTGCTCTAGGTGATCGGGGACGACCTGCAACATCTTCTTCACGATTTCTGTTTCGCTGATGCCACCACCGAGGGTGGTGATGCTGTTGGCGAGCCCCGTGATCCGCATTGAAAAATCATCGACGGATTAGCCGTCCTTAAAGCGGATCTCCGAGAGCTCCTTTCGCAGTTGCTCAATGTTGGATTCCCGCACACGCTGTACACCGGACCCGACGGGATTTGATTCCCTCCCAGGCCGATTGTGCGGTGCGCTTGGTGGAAAGAGAAGCCAGCATCTCTGGGGGCACAGATCGTAAATATGGCGGCGAATGCCAGCCGATCCTCCCGGTACTCGATCGTTCCTTCCCAGGCCGATTGTGCGGTGCGCTTGGTGGAAAGAGAAGCCAGCATCTCTGGGGGCACAGATCGTAAATATGGCGGCGAATGCCAGCCGATCCTCCCGGTACTCGATCGTTTCTTCTTCCTCTGGCTCGACAGCGTGCCATAACCCTTGCGCCTGTAGGTTGACGCGCATCAACAAGGCCCACTCGTTGTAGTTGGACCTTGTCAACATCGGGTACTGAACGACGGCAGTCGTTGTCTCCCTGATCACTCGCTCAACGACAACTCGACGCCCGTCATCACGGCGTCGGCCTCTTCGTGGTGGTGATGGAGATGCCTGCACTTGACGGCGGCGTGGAGGAGTGAGCGAGCCTGCTCGGGATGGACCCCACGATGTGCTTATTTTCGCCCTTTGCATTTTCTTCTACTCGAACCTGAGACCTGAGTGTTGTTAGGTCGACACTCTAACCACTTGAGCTATTCAACTTGATTGTTGATAGGTTGGCTCTTCTGTGATGGTATACTACCGATCGCTTCAACGAGGCTCTGATACCACTTGTTGACTCTGGCAATTCGGAAGACAGTGTCGACGAAAAATTGGCCGAAGGTTTCTTCGAAGGAAAAATTAGCGGAAGTAAAAGGAGAGAGAGTGAGAGATTTGCTGAAATTGCTGAAGACTCGATGATTTTATTTTACTTCAGTTGAACGGTTTAAATAACAAATCTAATTACAAAAATAGAAAAACCAATTATACAAAAATAGAATAAGTGGACGAAGACTTCGCCCAAATTGCCAAAACAATGGCTCCTATAATCACGCTCCTCCATTAGCGTGAATTTAGATGTTTTACAAACCTAACTAAATTAAGGCATGGCTTTTATTTAACAGCTTTGTTTTCCTTTTCTTAACGCCTCATTTCCCTTTTCCAGAAACACTAATGAAATCGGGGTTTCCTGAAGAATGTTAACTTCTATAATCCATAGAATAAAACAGCATCTTGTGTGAAGCAAGCAAAGAGCCATTCGGTCAGAAGCATCTACTCCGCACTCCATCCAATAAGCAAGCACATAAGCAAGACGAATCTCTTTCTCTTTCAGTATTCACAAATTAGGTAGGCAGGGCTAAAGCACATACATATAGAGAGGAGCAAAAGACAGATGTGCCAGTTATAGAATCATTACCAGGATCTGCCGGCGGTATTTGATTGATCTCGTGCAGTACGAATGACTTTCATAAATAAAACCCCGAAGAATACATACATTCTAGTAACTTCGAACTTTAGTGAATCAACTGTCTTTAATGCAAAGCCCCTTTTTCAAAAGAACTAGAAATGGGTATTTAGGACATAGTGGGATAGGTCAAACCTCTTTTTTCGACTTCAACGAGATTGATTAGTAGGCAGATCCACCGAGCGATGGTATAAGAAGAATTAGGATTACAAAAAGCACATGAAAGAACGAAATAAAGAACAAACCGAAGGAGCATCGGGCAGACTTATGCTTTTATTAAGGTTCAATACTCTTTGTGTTAGGCTTTCCCCCCACTATGCTAGTTACTAACTTAGGTACTTAGCCCAGAATCCATAGAGAATATCAAAGAGAGGAATTGATCGAACAAGCATATCAGCAAGCTACAGCTAAATTCAACCAAAAGCAAAGCTTTCGACAATTTCTATTTGAGTTTCTGGGTTTCCTGAGAAATCTCTTGTTTTTTGTTGTTCTTCTTCTTCTTTACCTGGTCTTGTTTCAATTGTAGTTCTTCGGTTAAGTTCCTTCTTTTATTCAAATGCAGCCCATTCCTGGTTAGCTCTCCGCTCGGGATGGATGGGTTAGGCGCCCGTTCTTCATTCCCATCCTTTCCGTTATGTAAATAGAGACTTCTCCTTCCACTCTTCAATATAGGCTCTATCGATCATCTCACATATCTGTCTGTATCGTCGGTCGTATTTCTTTAGCAAGAGGACGGGACGTGTTAAAGCAATCAATATCATAGATCTCAAGTTAGATAAAAAATGTGTTATTTCATTTCATAGGGGCGTAATGATACCTTACTCAAAATCAGGAATTAGTGTAATATGCCTGAAAGAAGAGTAGCGAGGCGGACATGGGCAAGTGCGGGGAGGCTAGGGTAGGTAGGTAAGCTCACATAAGGGTCTAAGCTCATATGTCGTACTCCTCTCTCTATCATTGGCATGGCCGGCATGGATTCATTTGATTACGTTTTACTCTTCAAAATTAATCTATGGATTCCCGGAGCTGGAGTTGGTTACACACAAATCAACTTTTCTTCGATATTCGAGTCGAGCTGGTCTCACTTTGATTAGTTGCGCTCTTTCTGAGCCTATGGTAGAAGGCATCTTTGCACGCTTTCATATAGAGAGGTCGATAATAGACCTTATTTCACGCCTATAGACTCAATCGAAAAAGAAGGATGGGGATTTATAGAAAAATTTCCATTCTGATTTGAGTACTGCGGGAGGGAAAGATCCTGAGCGTCGAACAAGAAAAGTCAGAAAGAAGAGAGGCACATACTGTAATCTTTCTTTGTTCGGTCAGTACATCAGCGAAGCGCTTCCCGTTCGTTCGCTCTTTTTCATTCACATCATTCTTTTGCCAGTTGTTGGTGTCAACATAGGAGGGAGCTCTTCATTTAGGATTGAGTATATCTGGGCATCCTTATTTATTAGTTTAGTCCAAACTCAAAGTTCACAAACTGCAATGATTCCACATGAAAGAGTACGAGATCTTCTTGGGGTTCTCAACATCAAAAGGTTGAAGTTGAATGTTGAGCTCAACCTCTTATTCATTTTTCTACTAAAGAAGGATCTTAGCTTTTCGCATTCTCTTTAAAAGGACTTGATTTTGATTCTTGGGATGAGTGTACGGACGGTAAGTGGCTTCCCGTACTTAGCCGAGGTCAAGATGGTTCGGGGTTCAGGCGCATCGAACTCAAACTCTTGTTGGATTTCGATAATCGCAAGGGAAATCCTTTATTTTCGGTGAGAGGAAATTGTCGACAGGAGGTTGTTGGAAGAAAAATAAAATGCGTAAAATAACAGAGAGAAGGTCTGAAAGTTTGACTGCTCTTCAAAATCAGGTTATTAAATTTCTGAACAGATTTCCTATTTAAATATAACCTATCCTAAAAATGGGTGGAGAGTGGCCAACTGAATCTATGCCACTTCCTAGAAAATTGCCGTCTAAGAATTCGCTAATCCATTCGACGTGTTTGTCAAATGGTCAAACGGAGAATTAAATGTGAACGTGTGAATCTAAATAAGGAAAAACAAAGGTTTTATCTAACAACTCTTTTCCTGGGTGGGACATGGATCTCGATCTGCCTCCACGGGAAGAAGTAGAAGTTACCGTTGATTGAGGAGGCGAACCCGATATGGATGTGTACGGAGAAAGGGATCCAGCCTGCATTAGGGCGATTGTGGAGGCCCAACTGAAAGAAAGGGTCGCTCAAAGCCAGGACAGGAGGGGTCCTTGAAGAACAGGTCCAAGCCGAAATGCTCCATCGGGGATTGTCTCGCTCGGATTTCTATTTCTGCATGCGCAGCGCTTTGATCCTAAGAACTTGGAAAAAAAGTAGAAATCTTTTTCCCGGGGCTGGTAACGCAGCTTAGGAAAGATGATAGCTCCATAAACTATCAGGTCCAACGCAATATTGAACGCAATCTTCTCTCTTTCATGTTCCAAGAATGCAAAATCAGCTTCTAGCAATATAGTCTCGCCCCACTCTTGATAGTGAAAGAGGGGCCCTAATGGAAGATGGGCTTTTTCTTCTTTTCTTTTTCGGTATGTCGCTCCGCTATCAGGGAGCGAAGCTACTCGACGAGAAGGGGAGAGGAGCGAAGCTATGAGCCCGAGGTGTAGAGGCAAATAAGCTCAGCTACTCGACCATAAAGAATAGGGGAGCGAGAGAACATAAACCGAACCTAATATCATGAATATCCTTCGCCCGTTATCTGTTGGAAAGAGGGATAGTGAAAGAGATAAGAATAGATGAATGCTGCGATGCCTTATTATTGTCTACTGACTCAATGCTTAGAGGCTTACACAATTCCAGTATTTATAACTTATACACTGGACCAGAAATAGTAAATCATCGAAATCTAGAAAGAATTTAAATCTACTAACAATCTCCTAAAAATCTCATAGTTTGAATATTTGAATCATATCTCTACTACTCTGAATCATATCTTCATTTTGAATCATATCTTCATTTTGAATCACATCTCAACACTCCCCCTTGATTCAAAGTTGCAAATGCCAAGTAATTGTCTGAAGTAGCAAAACTTTTCTTTTGACAATGCCTTGGTAAGTATGTCTGCTAGCTGTTCATCGGTGTTACAATATTCCAAGACAATTTCTTCGTCTGCAACAAGATCACGAATATAGTGATGTCGAAGTTCAATATGTTTTGTTCTACTGTGAAACGCTGGGTTCTTTGTCATAGAAATAGTTGCTTTATTATCACAAAATATCTTTGTTGCCCCTTTTTGCTCTTGTTGAAGATCAGCTAACATTCTTCTTAGCCAAATGGCTTGACACGCGGCTGAAGTTGCTGCAACATATTCTGCTTCTGATGTTGACAACGCCACTGTTGCTTGTTTCTTTGAGCTCCAAGTGATCGCTCCTGACCCTAAAGTGAAAACATTGGCTGAAATGCTTCGTCTATCATCTAATGATCCTGCCCAATCACTATCAGTGAATCCATATAGTTTGAAATTAGAGGATTTAGAATACCAAATTCCATACTCCATAGTTCCGGCAATGTAACGTAAGACTCTTTTTGCTGCTCCATAATGAACCTTTGAAGGATGTTGCATAAACTTAGAAATAATACCAACAGGAAATGCAATGTCGGGTCGTGTGTGAGTTAAGTAAATCAGTCCGCCAACCAAGCTCCTGAACCTTCTAGCATCTGTCATTTCTGCTCCATCATCATGTTGAAATTTCTCATTAATATTCATAGGTGTAGCTGCAGGCTTACAATTAAGCATACCAAATTTACTCATAATATCTTTGGCATATTTTCTTTGTGAAATAAAAATTCCATCTTCAACTTGATATACTTCAAGACCAAGAAAATAGTGCAATAGACCCATATCTGACATCTCAAATTCACTCATCATTTGAGACTTAAATTTATCCAAAAGAGAGTTAGAAGAGCTAGTGTAGATAATATCGTCAACATAGAGGCAAATAATGATGAAATCACTTTTACCTTCCTTCTTCACATATAAAGTAGGCTCATTCTCACTTCTCATGTATCCTTTCTTTTGAAAATACCCATCAATCTTGCTGTACCAAGCTCGAGGGGCCTGCTTTAATCTGTATAGTGCCTTTCTCAACTTGTATACCTTTGTTTCTTTGTCCTTCTCTATGAATCCTTCTGGTTGTGCTACATAAACCTCTTCTTGTAAATCTCCGTTAAGAAATGCTGACTTAACATCAAACTGATAAACTGGCCACCGCAATTCTGCTGCTAATGCTAGAATAGTTCTTACAGTTTCAAAACGAGCTACTGGAGAAAAAGTTTCTTCAAAATCTATACCTTGTTGTTGTGCATACCCTTTTGCTACAAGACGGGCCTTATGCTTTTGTATGCTTCCATCTGGTGCAAATTTTGTCCTGAACACCCATTTCAAATTGATTGCATTTTTTTCGTTTGGTAAGTCAACCATCTCCCATGTTCCATTTTTCTCAATGGACTGCATCTCTTCTACCATGGCTTTCTTCCACTCTTCTCTTTCAGCTGCTTCTTCATAACACATAGGATCTGAAACAGTAAGAGCAAATTGACATGATGCATATATGTCAGTTAAAGATTTATACTTCTTTGGAGGTGTCTCATCCGAAAGTTCTTCAAGAGAAGAATCGCTGTTTAGTGATGCTGAAGATGATGAATTTGACACATTTTGTGTTGCAGTGGAGACACTAGGAGATGCACTGGAGTTGACCCTTGTTTCTTCATTTGGGGAAACTTCAACCGTAATCTTTTGCTGCTCCTGTTCTTTACTCCAATCCCAACTCACATTTTCCTTAAATATTACATCCCTTCTAACTAAAATCTTTTCACTGATGGGGTTGTATAATTTATATGCCTTTGATTGAGTACAATAGCCAATGAAAATGCATTTTTCAGATTTTTCATCAAGCTTTTGACGAACTTGAGGATGTTTCAAAGCATAAGCAACACAACCAAAGATTCGTAAATGACTTACAGATGGTTTCCTTCTATGCCATGCTTCATAGGGAGTTCGATTTATAACCGCCTTTGTTGGTGAGATGTTTAATAGATAAACAGATGTTGCTACGGCTTCTGCCCAAAATTGGTCTGGAAGTCTCCTTGCTTGTAACATACTTCTTGCCATCTCCACAATAGTTCGATTTTTCCGTTCAGCGATTCCATTTTGTTCTGGAGTGTAGGGAGCTGTTAATTCCCTTTGGATGCCCTCTTCTTCACAAAACAGATTGAACTCTTTAGATATGAACTCGCCACCTCTGTCTGTTCGAAGAACTTTAATGTGACAGCCACTTTGGTTCTCTACCATAGCTTTAAACATCTGGAACTTCTGAAAAGTTTCTGACTTATGTTGTAGGAAATAGACCCAGCTCATGCGACTATAATCATCAATGAATAGTAAAAAATATATACTCCCACCCAAGGAATTCGTTTGCATTGGCCCACATAAATCAGCATGAATTAGTTCTAGACAGTGTGAAGCTCTTCTAGCTTTTCCAACAGGAAAGGACTTCCTAGTCTGCTTGCCATAAATGCATCCTTCACATAAATTAGTTGAGTCAATTCTTGGTAATCCGAAAACCATACCTTTATTCCTGAGTATTTTCAGGCCGTTCATATGAAGATGTCCATATCTGAGATGCCATAATGTTGAGTCATCTTTCGTGCTAGCAGCAAGAGCAAAATCCTCCATGTTAGAAATATCAAGTGGAAACATCTTATTTGAAGTCATGGCAATTTGAACTTTATGACCTGATTTTTTATGTGTAATGACACATGTGTTGTCATCAAATAGAACTGAATGTCCTCTAGTCATCAATTGTCCAACACTCAATAAATTATACCCTAAATCAGGTACAAATTGAACATTATCTAATTGTTTTATCTTACCATGACTGGTTTCGACTTTCACCGTACCTTTTCCCTCAACTTGCATCTCTTTTGTGTTTCCAAGTTGCACCTTAATTTTTTGTGTCTCATCAAGCTCTTTGAATAAGGATTTGGTGCCTGTCATATGGTTCGAGCATCCGCTATCAACAAACCATAAGTCACCTTTTCTTGGATTAGTATCCATGCACGCCATAAGCAGCTTTTCTTCTTCTTCTTCATTCTCTGCTGCAAAATTCATTTGTTGATTTTTATACCAAAAATTAGATTTTGTGTGCCCATACCTTCTGCAATAGTAACATTGTATGACATTCCTTTGTTCATTGAATTGTCTCTGTCCATCACTTCTCCATCTACCCCTGTTATCACGACCACCATGGAAGCTGCGAAATCCTCCTCTTCCACGACTTCTACCTGCTAAATGAATATTTTCTCTTTCGTTGTTTTCGTTGTTGGTTGTCTCCTTCACTTGTAGTGCCTTTTCTTCGTTCCTTTCTGATGCTCTGTTGATTCTTGCCTCATGAGCCTGAAGCGAGCCCATCAGTTCATCAACGGAGAGTATGGATAGATCCTTAGCTTCTTCTATGGCAGCCACCACATGGTCAAACTTTGGAGTTAAGCTTCTCAACACCTTTGCAACAATTGTTTCGTCTGAAATTTTCTCTCCATAGGTGCGCATCTGACTGACTATTGCCATTGTTCTGGACAAAAAATCAGCAATTGATTCGCCATTCGTCATGAGCAGAGTTTCAAAATCACGTCTTAGAGATTGCAATTTCACTGTTATGACTTTTGAATCTCCCTGAAACTCTTTCTGCAGAATTGACCATGCTTGCTTTGATGTGGTTGCTGCTGCAATTCGTGAAAAGATAGTCTCATGAACTGCTTGCTGAATAATGAATAAAGCCTTGGCATCGTTTTTCTTGGTTTCTCTTAGTCTCTCCTTTTCTTCTATTGTGGGTTCTAATAGATCAACAAACCCGTGCTCCACCAAGTCTCATAGCTCCTGCGATCTGAGCAAGGTCTTCATCTTGATGCTCCACCACTCATATTTCTCACCATTAAAGATTGGTAACAATGGTGCAGAGGAAGAAAAACCAGCTACTGCCATTTTTGTTTTGTGAAAGAAAATAATCACTCGCCCTCGTGTCGAACGAACTTGGCTCTGATACCAAAATTGTTGGAAAGAGGGATAGTGAAAGAGATAAGAATAGATGAATGCTGCGATGCCTTATTATTGTCTACTGACTCAATGCTTAGAGGCTTACACAATTCCAGTATTTATAGCTTATACACTGGACCAGAAATAGTAAATCATCGAAATCTATAAAGAATTTAAATCTACTAACAATCTCCTAAAAATCTCATAGTTTGAATATTTGAATCATATCTCTACTACTCTGAATCATATCTTCATTTTGAATCATATCTTCATTTTGAATCACATCTCAACATTATCTCCTCATCTTCCTATTTATAAGCCACAGCTCACTTCGACGTTTCCAATTTCCCATAGAATCTCTGGGGCTTTCCTAGCCACTATCGTTTTGTTTTTTTATCTTCTTTGTCTGAAAATGGGTTTGATTTGCTTCACCCATGAGAGTTTCTACAGATTCCTCTTTTATTCATCAAAGCTCATCCTAATCTCCGTCGAGATTACTGCCTTAGCCCTGTCCTATCATCTGTATAAGGGGGTTCGTCATTTATTGATGGATTTTGTTTCATTTCGGAAGAGAGAGAGAAAGACAAATTGATGATGATTGATAGCTCTCTTCTTTCAAGCTTATGTCGTATCAGGCTATTGGCATTTTATTTACATCTTCCTGACCAAGACCCAGTAAAGAAGGGGTTCGCTTTGTTTGGGATGAACTCGCAAAGACTCGACCCGGGGACTTCCCTCGTAGAGTGGCATCTTTTATAAGACTATACTTTCCTTGAGAAGTGGAACTCAAAGGGAACTAAAAAAAAAGAGTTTGAGCTCGTTTGGCTTACTTTTAGCCCTTTCGATAGGGCAGCTATCCGCATGTGTCCCAAAGTGACATCCATTTTTTGGTAATGATGATGATGGGTATACTCGAGAGAAAAGTGTGGAATTCGACCTCATACGTAGGGTCATGGACTCCTTTTTCATTTAGAGGCCTTTCTACATGAAATTCTTTATTGTTGAGCCTGGTGTCGAATCACAAGCATTACACATTCATTGTTGGTCTAGCAATCCCTCCTAGCAGCCGTTGTCAGTGCAGCCTACCTGTTGAAGACCGAAACGTGTTCAATCTTTTTTTAGCGGTTTCCCCATAGATCTTTATCATTAATGCAACTTTCATTTTGCTCATTCATGGAGTTGTATTTAGTACCTCTAAAGAATATGATTATCCACCGTTAATCAGTAATGTGGGTTGGCTTGGATTACTTAGTGTTGCGCGCCTAGGAGGGCAGCGCGGGGACGCAGAGGAGCTATTATCGCCAAACTCCCTAACCTAATGTGGCACCGGGTTTGGGCAGCAGGGAACCGTAGCATGGGGGGACCTCTAATCCTTTTGCCGCTGCAAGGATGGCTAATCGTACGCAGCAGGCTCGAAGACCCCTGGTTCTGGAAGGCACATGAGTCCGAACGCTATGTTGAATGTGCCACCGACACTACACTACGTAGGTACCTGTGCAGGTGAGGCATCGATCGGTCCTAGAAATGGCGACAGCGGCGCAAGGAGTTAACGACCAGACGTGCTGCAACCTAGGGATCACCAGGCAGCTCCTTCCATCTATAGGGATTGGGGGGGCATAGCACAATTCTTCTTGGAGGAGGGGTGTTTGCCCCAAAAATACGGGGGAGGATAGAATTTCTTTGATTTCCTATGCAGCTGTTAGGGAAAAATCGATTACGAACTTTTACAGTTATATGGGGATAGAATTTATTCATTAATGGTCCTAACAGGAAAAAAAGTGAACGAAGTAGGAGTCTTTGTCTTTGTTTCGTCTCCCTTTATTCTTGAACTGTAAAGGAGATCTTGTCTTGCTTTCGTCTTGACTGACAGTGAGCTCTAACGAATAAGTCATGTTTACTTTTTCATTCATCTTCCGTCTTTCCTTTCAACACTTTCAGGTTCAGTAGTGAACGATCTAGAATAAGGAGTCTTTCTTGCTTGAGTCTTTCAAAGCAGCTAATTCATGAATTTACTCTTTCCTTTCGGTTCAGGTTCTTCTTCTAGCTTTACCTTCAGAAAGAAGGTGAGGGAGTACTGAAGGAGCTTATTGATCCTCCAGGTTTCCTTTAGTCTTTACAGTCGAATAAATTAACAAGAACTGATGGGAATAATAGAGTCAAGAAAAGGCGAAGGAGCCCTTAAGAAGGAATGAATCGGAAAGAACCAAGCAAGCTGTTTAGAGTTAGAGCCGAAGGGGAGCCAAGCTGAGGTTATTTTGTTATTGAGTTTACCGAGTTCAAGAAGAAATAGGTGCATCAGCAAAGCAACTCGACGAGAAGAGGAGTGAAGGATCAAGAATGTTGAGTCTTGACTTACAGTGAGAATGAATCTTGAGGCTTTCCCTTGGTTACTTTGAATAACTCACAGTAACGGAAGGGAAGGAATAGTCAAAGAAAGATAAGAAAGGGGAAGGAGCGAAAGCTGTGAGACCGAGTTTATGAGGCGAACGAGCTCTGGCAGTGAGGCCAAGAGGGAGAGGAGCGAAGCAATGAAACAGACAGGGGAGGTGAAGGAGCGAAGCAGCTGGCAGGTTCAGGAGCTAAGCCACTTTAAAGAATAGGAACAAACACGAGAAGGAATCGATAGTCTTTCCTTCCTCTACCTTCAATCAAACAAAGACTATATAGGGTCGGTTCAGGTTCCTTCATTCATTTACTTACTCTCCTTCCTGAAAAGCAGCTAATTCATCTTGAGTTCAGTCTTCACTTTCTGAATAAGGATCTTGATCAGAGAAAGAAGGTTCAGGAAGTAGTTCAAGCAATGAATGGGTTCAACCGACAGAATAAATAGAGGGAGGAGTTCAGTAGTTTAAGAAGGTTCCGGAGTTCTGTCTCATTCTTCTTTCGTCTTGCTTGAGTTGAATGTTTACAGGTCAAGATCCATGGGAAGGGAATTGTTTAAGAGTGAAATCTGGTTCAGGCTCAGTAGCGAAGGGTTGAGGTTTCATCTTTCAAAGACTGTAAACTCTCTGGCTTGACTTTAGTCTTTCCTCTCCCTAGAATTATTCTTTAACTGTAAAGGACGGACAGGTGATTGAATCTTGTCTTACTTGTTCAATAAGGGAAGTGAATATTGTCTCAGGTTGTTCTGGAGTTGTACTAGTTTCGCTTTCATTTACTCGACGGGAAAGTAAGCGTCTTCATTGATTCAAAGACTGTAAAGGCAAGTGATTGAGTTTACCTCGTTCAATCAGTCTCAGTCATAAGGAGGAGTCTCCCTTCTTTCCTTTTAGTCTCTCCGAAAGGATAGGTGTAGGATTTCATATGCGAGTTAAGGAGACTGAAGAAAGGATAGCTTGTGCCCCTCTTTCTTTCTTTCCTTTTATTCAAAGACTGTAAACTCTCTAGCTTTAGTCTTTACTTGTTCAATCTTCAGGTTTCAAAGGTTAAGTCTAATTGAATTAATCTTTCTTGAGTCTTTCTTTGTTCAATCAGGTAATAACTAAATAGAGTAAGCCGGGTATAAGGGTATAAGGTTCCGGGAAAGAAGTAGGAGCTTGAGGATTGAATGAAGTAGCTCAGGTAATGTCGGTGAGGGAGTGAAACCCTTGTTGTAGAGGAGTGAAAGCAACGAGACCAAGAGGGAGAGGAGCGAAAGCCACTCGACCAAGAGGGAGAGGAGCGGGCTGGAGCAAATCAAGAATAAGTAGTCTTTACTTACCTTGTTCAATCAGGTTCGAGAGTAAGTAGCTCTCCTGTCAAGTCTGATTAATCTTTCTTTCCTTTTAGTCTCTCCTGTAAAGAAATAAGAATAAGCCAAAGGATAGGTTACAGAGTGAAGTAGCTAAGGAGAATGCATCGGAGCGAAGCTACTTGTAGAGGTTCCAGGGCAGGTTCAGTAGTTAAAGAGAATGAATAAGAACAAGGAGTCGAGTGTTTACTTGTTCAAGGATAGGATCATGAATGAGCTTACCTTTACTTCCTGCTAAGGAGAAAGAACCAATGAGACCGGGTTTACTAGGTGTCGGATTGCAAGACAGACCTTCAAATAGCTTTCTCTTGTTCTCGAATAGTTAAACCCCTGTTTACGAGGTTCATGAGTTCCAGAAGGGACAGAGGAAAGAGTTGTTGAGCCTCATTCAGTCTTTACAGTGAGTGAAAGAATAGTTAAACCCTTGCAAAGAAGGGAGGAGAGGAAAGAAGGTGAGTGCCTGAAGTAGTGAAGGAGAAAAAACCAAAGCTAAGGTGCGAAGCTGCCAGACCGAGAAGAAAGAATCCAGAGGAAAATAGCAAGCAACTTTTCTTCATCCTTTGACAGTTAAAGAATAGAAATTCAATCAGGTGACAGGGCAGGCAGGGGAAAGAGGGAGTGAACGCATCTTGCTTAAGGCTTTCTCTTGCTTGAGTCTTGAAACACTATAGGTTCCTTCCTCTTATGCAGTTACTTTTAGTCAAAGACTGTAAAGGAGCTTGAGAGAGAGTCTGACAGTTCACTCTCAGTCATCTTTATTTAGTCTTTTTTCAATCAAGAAATATCATATAAGTCCGGGACAGAGAAATCAATATTGTTTGATTATATTCTTCTCGGACGTCAGGTTAGCTTGAGCTTTCTGTAATTCATCTTGTTCTTTTTCTTGCTTTAGAGTTGAATGAGTTTACCTTTCTTTCTTGTAATAAATCTTGTTCTTTGTTGTTGTCTTGGTTGCTCGTAAGGTGAGTGAATGAGCTTCCCTTTCTTGTAATGTGAATCTTGTTCTTTGTCTTGCTTTCTCGTCACGTTAGAGAGGTTAGCTTGACCTTCCTGTATGTAATTCATGTTGTTGTCATGCTTGCTCGTCAGGAGAGGACTTGACCTGACCTTCTTTCATGTAATAAATCTTGTTGTTGTTGTCTTGCTAGAGGTTAATGAACAGCTTGAGCTTGACCTTCTTTCCTCTAAATCATAATCTTGTTGTTCTTGTCTTGCTTTCAGCTTTACAGGAGAGAGAGGACTTGACTGACCTTCCTCTAATTCATAATCTTGTTGTTGTCTTGCTTGCTCGTCAGGTTAAGGTTACTTACAGGATTGAAGGTAAGTCAAGTCAAAGTAAATAGGTTCTCGTTAGGGAATGAATGAATAGAGCTTAATGTAATGAGTAGGGAGTTAGAAGTGTAATGTCAAAGTAGGGAGAGGGAAGTGTAATGTCAAAGTAGCGAGAGGGAGGAAGTGTAAGCAGTAGGAAGTGAAAGTAGGCAGTAGAGAGTTGGAAGTGTAAGTAGGCAGTGAAAGAAGGTTCAGTAGCTAGCTTTCTCTTTCGTCTTTACTTGTTCAAGAAAGAAGGTGAGTGCCTTCAGTAGTTCAGGATAAATTAAGTAGCTATAGAATCTGAAAGGGAAGAAGCAGCTTTACACCTCCTTCAATCAGTCGAATGAATCGATAGTCTTGACTTACAGTGAACGAGAATGAATCGAGAGTCTTTCGTCTTGACTTCTTCAAGAAGAGTTGGACAGGTTACAGAGTTCAGACTCAGACAGAGAGAGGTTCAGGTTCTAGAGTTCAGACTCAGACAGAGGTTCAGGAGAAAGAATACCATTTACTTACCGAGTGAATGAAAGATAATGTGAATTAGGAGTTTAGTATCAATTAAGCAAAGGACAGGAGCACAGAGTTGGAGGTGAAAGAGTCAATGAATTAGCTGCAGCTTTATCAATAGATAGAATCCGCTCAATTACATACAAGGTGAAATAGTGAAATCAGTCTCATTACATTAAGCCTCAAATCCTGGGAAAGTCCGGAGAAAGAAAAACTCTCAACAATACACTGATACCTCTGAAAGAATATAACGAACAAGAAAGAGAGACCGTAAAATAGCTTTCCCTTGTCCAAGAGGGAGTGAAGGTGATAAAGTAAGTAGTTATTTCGTTTACTATTCAAGAAAACCAGAAAGAGTGAGTTAAGGTTCAGGAGCAGAGTAATCAAACCGATAGGGGAAGGTTCAGTAGTTATTCAGTTTATTTACAGTTCAAGAAAGGAGAAAGATAAGTTAAGGGTTAGGAGAAGAGCAATGAAACCGACTTTTTCGTGGAACCAATGAGACCTTGTTGTAGAGGTGACGGATTGAATTAATTTACTCGGCAACAAAGAAGTAAGAGGTTCAGAAGAATTACTCAATAGAATAGAGGAATAAGAAGAAGGGTGTCGGTGGATTCTTTCAAACAGTATAAAGGATCAAGAATCAATAGGAGTTTCGTCTTGACTAACCACAGTAGCTCAGCTGCTTTACCCATATGTGATTGAGCGCGAAGCCGAGGTTCCTTCTTTTATTTATTCGACCAAGAAGTAAGGTAAGGAAGGGATCATTAATCTTGTCTTGCTTCAGTCTTGACTTCCTACCGGATTCTTCTCTTCTTTACTCGACTGTAAAGGATGCATAAGGAACGAATTGAATATGCTTTATATTTACTTACTACCTCTTTCAAATACTGTAACAGGATAAGAAAGGATAGTGGAATGAGCTTCTTCATCTTGTCTTGCTTTCCTCAAATAGCTTGACCGAGTTCAACAATAAATAGGGGATAGAACGATAGGGAGAGTGAGTAGTTCAGCGGTTTGATAGTTTTAGGGGTTGCGTTCATGAGTAAGTAGCTCGACAGACAGTAAAGGGGCCCGTTCAGGATCAAGAGTTCCATCAGTAAAAGGTGAAGAGAATAAGCAGAAAGATCAGAGCCTAAGATTCCATACAGTTAAACAAAGAAGAAGCGGGAATAAATAAGGCAATAAGGGTTCAGTCTTGACTTCAGGTTCAGTAGCGAAGGGAAGAGAGGTTCCGCTGGTGAAGTAGCCCAGGCAATAGAGGTTCTGTCTCATTCATTAATGTTGAGTCTCCCTTCTTTCAAACACTGTAAAAAAGGGAATATCAGTGTGAAGTAGCTCTTTGTCGGGTTCTTCTTCTTTTATTTACTTATTCTCCAGCCAGTATAGGATAAGAAAGGAGAGGTTCATGAGTGAAAGAAGGATTTCATGAATTTACGAGATGGGAAAACTGCTAAAGCTAATTCATTGATTCTTTCATTCTCAATAGGTGGTTCAGTAGGGGAATATTGGAGAGGTGCAGGGGAAGGAGATTCTCATCCAGCCTATGTTACAGAGTGAAACTCGAGTTCAAGGGAGAAAGATCAGTTAAAGAAGGGTCCAGGGAAGGAGCAAAAGTTGTGAGACCGAGTTTACGAGGCGAATAAGCGAAGCTGCTTTACCTTAAGGGGAGGGGAAGGAGTTTACAGTTCAAGAAGTAGGAGTAGAGTCTTTCCTTACAGTTTCGGTTGAACGAACTATCTCTTTGATTGAATGAGTAGGTCTTTGGTCAGGTAATTGAGTCAAGGGTTACAGAGGGAAGAGGAGAAAGAATGTTTCATTTGAGAAGGAGGAGAGAGAAGAAGTAGTTAGTTTCGGCTTTCCCTTTATTCAAAGATTGTAAACAAGAGAAATAGGTTCATTTGGTTCAGTAGCTAATTCATTGACTAAAGAAAAGAGCTACACTTTACTCTTCAATCCGTCTAAAGAAAGAAGACGACGGACGAGAAGAGGTTCCCGTTCATGAGTAAGTGTAAGAGTTGGAAGTGAAAGAAGTAGAATTAAGTAAGCAGCCTATTAAATCAGACAAGGGAATACAGGTGAAGCAGAGAACCAATGAGCGAGACCGATAGCTTCAGGGGAAGGAGATTCTCATACTAACCTGCCTTACCTTGTGATTGAGTGAAAGAAGTAGGAGCTTGAGGAGAAGAAGTCGTTATTTAGTTTAGGATCTTTAATAAGGAGCTCCATCAGTCTAACGAAGAAATAGAGTACTTAAGTTAAGGAGAATCAGTTAAGTAAAGAAAGTATACGGCTCGAGGAGAACAGACCGTAAGTAAAGGGTAGGAGATAATTCATCTTCTTTTACCGACTGTATAGATAGGAAGGAAAAGGGCATCGGGAGAGGAACAAAGTGTGAGACCGTAAGGTTGAGGAACAAAGTGTGAGACCGGAAGGGAGAGGAAAGCAGCTAACTCCTTCTTTCAAACAAAGACTGTAACACCTCGTCGGGTCAGGTTCAGCCAATCGAATAGTTAAAGAGTGAAGTAGAATGAATAAATAAATAGGAGAGAGGGGAATGAATATAGAGAGGTTACGGATAAAGAGTGAAATAGGAGCTTGACCTGATTCTCATCCAGCCTATAAGGTGGAAAGAGTTCAATCATCTCTTTTCAGTTACTCTCCTGTCAGTAAAGGGAGTAAGCCGGGTTCCGGATAAAGAGTGAAATAGGAGCTTTACCTTCTGAAAGAAGAATAGAATAGTCCAGGGTCGAAGACGCGAGACGAGAAAAGAAAAGGGAGAAGAGGGGTTCTAGAGCGAGACCAAAGGGAGAGGGGCGAAGACCTGAGACCCGTAGGGCAAAGAGGTTCAGACGCTCGACAAGAAAAGAAAAGGGCGAGACCGAAGGGAGAGGGGTTCACTTTCATCTTTCCTTCCTTAAACCCTGACTCAAAAGAAGAAGAATCAGAATAAATAGGTAGGTTACGGATTGAATGAATAAGGTAAATAGGTGAAGTAGCGAACTCGACTCGAAGAGGAGTTAAGTCTCATTCTTAGTCTCCCTTCTTTCACTTCCAACTCTCATTCATCTTTCATTTTCTTCTTCGAGAAAGCTTGCTTCTTTTCTTACTGTTCAATCTGTCTCATTCTTTTCTTTTACCATAAAGTCTCATTCATCTTGAGTTTAGGCTTGACTTTCCTTTCAACACTTGATGAATAAGCAGAAAGATCAGTAGTTCAGGCAATGGAATAGTTCAACCCTAGTTCAATCTGTCAAAGCTGAATGAGGAAGTGTAAGTAGGAGAAAGAGAAGTTCAATCAGGTTCGGTTCGTTCAGTAAGTAGTTCCGTCGAATTAATAAGAAAGGAGTCTTTCTCTTTTACAGGGAAATCCAGTAAACTCTAAGTTTCTAACTAGGTTCTCGTCAGGGAATAGCGGTTCAGGAAAGAGCTACTTACTTTTACCTCAATAAATAAATAAGGGAATAAAATAAAAGAAACGGTTCCGGAGCTCAGCCAGCCACTTTAACAGTTCAATCTGGTTCAGGAGTGAAGTCGAATTCATCTTCTCTTCGTCTTCTTCTTCAATCAAACACAGTAAAGGTTCTTCAATCAATTCATTCTTTCACTGTTCTGGATAATTCATCTTGAGTTGAGGATTGACTTATTAATTCTCTAGGCCCTAAATACCTCAATTTTATCCCAAAAAATAGGGAGAGGATAGAATTACTTAATAAATGGTCTTTACAGAATCAAGAGTGAACGAAGTAGGAATCTTTGTCTTTCTTTCGTTTCCCTTTATTCTTTCACTATTCCGTCTCATTCATCGATAGTCTTTCCTTCCAGTGAACGAGAATGAATAAGGAGTCTTTCCTCTTGACTTCCAATTCACTCTCATGAATCTTGAGTCTTTCCTTCCTGTTCCAGAGCTTGACCTTCTCTTCTGATAGTTTACGAGGTTCAGTAGTGATTGAGAATGCATCTTTCTTGTCTTGCTTTTGTCTCCCTTCATTCAAACACCGTAAAGTCTCATTAATAAGGAGTAGCGTCTCCCTTCTCTTTCCCTTCTTTCTTTCTTTCACTGTCAAGTCGTCTTAAACTCTTCTTTCGTTTCGTCTTTTCTTTCAACACTTTTAGGTTCAGTAGTGATTTTGTTTACCTCGTTCAACCAGTCTCAGTCTCATTCATCTTTCTTGTCTTGCTTGAGTCTTTCTTCTTCTTTCAATTCTCTTGTAAAGCTGCATCTTCATTTTCTCTCATGTTTTTGTTCCGGTTTCACTATCTCTTTTCTTTCACGAGTGGGTGTTTGTTTGGTCTGGTAATAAAGTCTAAGGTTCTGGTTTTCGGGTCAGTCGATTCTCTTCCATTCTTTTTCTTCCTCTTTTCTGACTCTCATCTTTCTTGTACTCTATTCGTTCCTTGAAGGTCGACAACAGGTAACATAAATTAAATGAACAAGTTGCTTTTGTATGAGAGTGAGGGCCAGAGCTCGTATGGATACATTACTTCATTGTTCTATGTTCTATGAGGCCTTGCACTAAGCACATACTCTCCGAGGGTCGCGAAGTGTAAAGATCCGGTCTTTGCCAACCGTCGTAAGAACAACAAAATCGATTGTGTCTTCGACACTATAACTATAGGTGGGACCAGTTGTAGGATGATCGCCGAGTGGCATTCTGCTCGATTAGGCGAATGCGAGTGAGGGATAAGCTTTACCCATTCGCTAGGAGGGAAACTCGGGAAGAGTGAAGGCAGAAATAGATGGTTCAAACCACTTTGGAAACTATTAGTCAAGCGTCCCATATATATTAAGGGACTCCATATCATTCATTATTAAAGCGACAAGGTAACCTTAAATCGATAAACAGGAATGCGTTTCCTAATAATAATGAGCAATGCTGGTAACAGCAAATGGTTACTAACCCCTCATCAAAGAGTATGGCATATCCGACGAGACGGCAAGACGCTTGGACAAGTAACGCGATGAACCGTACCTGTATCTCTAGGCGCTATTCTGTCTTATTATGTATGTGGATCATGTCTTCCTTTTTGGGTTCCAAACCTCCCCCTTCTCTAATAGGGTAAAGTCAAGACCCACGCCTAGGGATATACAAGCGCCATTCTTCAGATGGATTCGCTGTTCAATAGTGATTGTAGCCGGGATAAGTAGGCACGAACTTCTGTACAGCGCCCTAGTTTGTTAGTACAAGTAGCTAAGAGGGCTGGGAAGTACGACTTGCATCAAACTTGTGAAAGAATACTTGCAGCGCACCTGCTGAACAAGGCTCCTTAAAAGTCTTTCGGGGATTACCAGTTCCGGACCCACCATTGTACTTCTAGGGGAGGGTATAAGATAGCGGAAGGCCACGGCGTGAGTGTTCTGCACAATACGGTTGGGTATGCCACCAGCATAAATGAGGCACACAAGAAAGACTGGCGCGATCTCGATTTAATGCTAGCCTGAAAGTGATTCGCTAAGTCGGGTAGCGACCGCCTATTGTAGAATCGTCATAACCTGGCTTTACTATCATGTGTGTAAAGATTGACTGTTATAGGCATACTTTCAACTGTTTAGCAAGTCAAGGGACCCTGAAATCCGCTCCTTAGCTATAAGGTTCCAGAGTCATGCAAACAGACACTAACCGTCCGAACATTACTTGACTATTAATTAATTGGACCTTCAACCTTTCACCTTTCATAGATCTGGGAAAGAAAGGCTGTTTTGGTTTGGGAAGTGACGTTGAGACTGGGCACGTGCGAGAAGTAATAAAGAAAGCAAAGGGAAGAGGAGTTAGAGTAGGGAACAATGGGCATCCCCACCTGGAAAACAAAGAGTAGAGTCAGAAGGACCTGACGCAACTCTACTACCGGCTTTCCTACCAAAAAGCTAACCCAACCGAAGGAAATTACATAAGGTCTCTGGGCTATAAAGAATCTCATTCCTTCCTACCTTTCTTCCCCTATTTCCGAGATCGATATAGCCCTCTCAAAACCTAGCTGTTAGAGTTGCATTTCCGGGCTAATATTCTACTTAATCCCCGAATGGGTACTTTCACCCTTCTCCCTCCTGCAAGGTATAGAACAACTAAGGTGTGGGCCCTCCTCGCTTGCTTTGGTTCTACTTCCATGGTGACCAAGAAGCAAGAGCTTGAGCTCAACCAGCCATTGATAATCACTATTGTTTGTGGTTCCCAATCGGGAGATTCCGGTCCGGTGTAGGGGACACCTTCTTCATGATCTAGGGGTACAATGTAGCCTGCGCTAAGCAGGGAGAGCTCCTCTTTGGTTCCATCTGTCCACATTCTTCCTTTACAGAGGGAAATTCGGGCTTGATTGTTCTGTGTAGTCGATTCGCTCCCTCTATAAACAGAGTCAATGAGCTCGGGAAGAGAAGTAGAGCCCTCGGTCAACCAAGAGAGGTCCAGCCCTTCCTTCTCATTCATCATTCAATTCGTTGCGTTCTTCTTTCGAGCGGATCCGTCAGCTTACAGCCAACCAACCAATCCTGTTGATCCTGACCTACAAAGGGAATGAGGTAAGAATCAATCAAATGAAAGAGGAAATAGAAAACGGAATTGAGAAGAAAGAACGTCATTCCTATCTTCCGAAGTAGCTTTACCGAGTTGGAGAGGTTCAGTAGTTAGGTTTCATTCATCTTTCGTCTTTCTCCTTTATTAGTGTATTTAGGATCATGAATGTTGAATTAGATTCTTCAATCAATTCATTCATTGGCTCGACTCCCTTATTCTTTCATTGTAAAATCTCATTCTTAGTCTCCCTTCTTTCTTGAACTGTAAACTCTCTTTCTCTCATTAATGTTTCTTCTTGCCTTCCTTAATGTAATAACTGATGGTAATATTGGTTCAGCAGTGAGACCCTACGGGCGAATGAGCGAAGCAGTGAGACCAAGAGGGAGAGGAGTGATGGATCATGAATCTTGCTTTCGGCTTGACTTCCTGTTCAGGTTCCGGTTCAGTAGTGATTGATTATTCATCTTTGTTACAGTCGAGGAAAAGAGTGAAATGAAAGAAAAAATAGGGGGATGAGCAAAGCAACGAGACAATAAAATAGCTTGACCTCGTTCAATCAGTCCAGGAGAGGCTACAGCACAGGTAGGTAAGGGCGAAGTCATCATAAGTTGTTGATTGGGTTCAGACAAATTCATCATTTTTCGCTCGTCTTTCATGCGTGCCTGTATGATAAGTTATTAGTTCGTCTTATAGAATGAAAGACGGAATGAGATTTGCGTCTTATTGTAGGTCGGTCATCCGTTCAATCTGGAATTCCATCTCTCCTTTGGTTTCTAGTACTGGTTTGATTTGAGTTCCTTTCCTTTGTTCAAATCAATATCTATGTCAGGCTTCCCTTCCCGGTTGTCCTGTCCTGTTCAATCTGTTGTTCTTCTTTGTCCAACAAATATCCCGGTCGAGCTGGGTTGGCTAGTACATCAATCGGCATATTGCTTGTTTGGTACACATATCTTTCAATGTCAATCAAGTTCTCGAATTCATTCCCCTTGCCTTTTGAGCTGAGCTAAGGAAAAGGTTCATCATTTCTATTTTCTGAGCTTTACAAGCTTTAAGAGAGAATAGGGAGTCAGTAAGGGAAGAGGCTATAAGTAGGCCGTTTGCTATTGCTAGTTGGGCTGCTCGTCTTTATCCGGCTTGGCTTTGCTATCGCTCATGACTTGTATTATGGTCGACCTAAAAAGTAGTATTCCTACCATAAAAGAATGCCGATTATCTAGTGTGTTAGTTAAGTTTCGCCAGAAGCAAGCAAGACGAATTCGCCCCTATCTCTAAAGTTCGTAGACAAGGCTCGTTCCGTACTTGACTTAGGAGCTGGTGTAGTACTCGCCCCTATCTCTAAAGGGGCTTATGCACTCTACTCGCTGTCGTATAAAAAAGCGTTAGAACGAGCGAGGGAAGCCTTTCAATTTCGGGGCTTCCCCCCTTTTCCCTTATCCCTCACCCTACCCTTTCATTTCTGCTTAAGCTTCCCCAATTTTGGGAATTAATTGATTGGATACCCGAGAACCATAATCTTTCCTAGGAACTGCTTCTACGACGATAGATAGGGGTCAGGTTTGTTTGGCATCTATGCTCCTTGCCCTCCAAACAGTATGGGAGCCTTTCAGCTCGTACTGCTCACACTCCTAGATCTTCACGGCACCTCCTCCACCATAGCGAGGCCTACTTCCACTTCCAAATTCGCTTTCAACAACACCACAAAAAAAGTCAACTATGGTAGCCCACTGATCTGATCATAGGTTCAATCCAATCCCTTGGCCTCTCGGAAGCGAGAAAAAAGTGAGCCGCAAGCCCTTTACTACCCTTATTATAATAAGAAGGTCAGCTTCATAGCTCCAACCTATACAAGGGGCAAGCCAAACCCTGTTGAAGGATAGGCTGAATGAATAGCCTTATCTTATTATTAGAGAAAGGGGAGCTTATTATAAGACTAACAAGGTTTGGAACCCTATACTCCCCAGCAACAACAACAAGGGTGCTTGCTGGCATCAAAGCCCTTCATTATTATTAGTTAGTAAGAGATGGGGCGGAGGGCGCACAACCCCTGATCTGCTCCTTTCTTTCCTGAGTGTTGTGTTTCCCACTAAGCTCTTCGATCCTGCCTTGCGTGACGGCTTCACTATCGCTCATGACTGGTATATGGATCTCTTTATTTATGTAGTGGTCGGGGCCTGATAGAAGCTTGTCCCGAAGCGACTAGTTGCTTCCTGAATGCCTCTTTCTTGACTATAGTATGGTCTAGTCTTTCTTTCAAATGCCTCCTTTCCTTTCCTTTCCTTTCTTGCCGCGGAGAGTAAGCAAGCGACCTTGCTTGCATTCTAAGGGGAGCAATTTTGCGAGTCTATGAAGCTTCGTAGTTCTCCCTCCCCCCTTTCTTTGCCTGGCCATGGCATTAGATCCATAATGACTGGCGAGTCGGAACATTACGAATATAACCACGCCGCCGTCCTATCGAAGAAAGAGATCATTAAACCAATTTAGCCGAGCGTCGGCGAACCCTCGTTTTTCAGTCTTTGATTTTCTAATAAGCGTCAGGGGCTGTGGGAATCACAAGAATGGATCAGTCTTCCATTGAATGGGGTGGGAAAGAAAGGTTCGGAAATGGCCGGATTAGCAGGAGGAAGGGCGGCCCCACTTTGAAACAAAGGTGTACGTAGATAAAGAAAGAGGCTGGTTATGGCTTTTCCAAGATAGGGTTCCCATCTATCTTGACCGGGAAGAGAGGAGAGGCCCTTACGGAAGCCCTGCCCACCCTTCTTTATTTTGAGGGATCCCTTCTTATATTTAGGATTCCTTCCCGGACTCGTAACAGCCGGCTAGGAACAAGAAGAGGGTCAGTAGTCTCTGCCGTTGCAGGTCCTTCCTTCTCCTTCTGCTGAGACGGCCCTTTTGTTTCGCGGCACGAAATCATGAAGAAGCTAGAATAACTCAGAAAGAAGCTGGAATAACTCAGAAAGAAGCTGGAATAACTCAGAGAGTGGCACCTAGGCGTTGAGAGCGTCTCTTGTCTTTGTAGAGCAAGAGTAGGATCTTGGACTGGTCCCCTTCGCATGACCTATAAAGAAAAATCAGTCCGTGCTACTATAAGGCATCTAAACTCCTTCCTCAGGACACTGTTTTGCCATGGGGAGGGGGTAGCCCCGACTTCTATAGGTCCTTGGTTCGACCTCCTAATGATAATTGAGGTCCTTGCGCGGGCGTCTCATCCCAAAGACTTGCTTGCTCTGTATGGAGTGCCCCGTGGTTCCTCGAGTGCCAGCCGCGGAGAGGAATGCCATCAACTAGGGTGCTATTGACCACTAACCACTTGCTCGCCGGCCGCTCGGGCTCTGCGTTTCAAGTTCGTTATCCTAACCGTCTCCTCTGCTCCACCGGGAGCCTGGCCCCTTCTTCGATCTTATCTCGAGCTTTGCTCCTCGGCTCCCTACAGCTTCAGCCGCTGGCTGTAATAGCTTGCTTCTCGGGTGGCTCGCACCGCGGGTGGTTGGTTGGTGCGGCTGAGCCAGAGTGGGCTCAGCAGTCGGCCTATGTTTCCGAGCGCACGCGTAAAGGCATGATTAGTTCCACAAATCTCACTGCACTGACCATAGTAAACTCCTTCTCATTGTACCAAAATGGATATCTGATTTAAACGACCAGGTACAACATCACATTTGACACCTGAGGAAGGTACAGCCCAACTATGAGGTACATCAGCAGGTGTTACAATAATACGTAGATGAGTTTTGGCTGGTAGAACCACTCTATTGTCCACTTCTAATAAACGTGATTGACCCAATTCTAGATCATCTTCCGGAATCGTATAACTGTCAAAAGTGAGTGACTCTTCATCAGAACTGTTATAGTCAGAATACTCATAAGTCCGATACCATTGATGTCCAATAGATTTGATAGTCATGGCTGGATCTACTACTACCTCGTCCATTGAGTATAAGAGAGCAAAGGATGGTATAGCAATGAACATCGGAATGATACTAGGAAAAATGGTCCAAAGAATCTCGATAGTAGTTCCATGAACTATCCTTTGCGGTATTTGATTTTGTTTATAGTGGAAATGCGATAAAGCGCGAACCAAGATCCGTGGTACGAAAACAAAAAGAAGAATGAGGAAGAAAAAGATATCGTGATGTAAGTCTATTATTCCTTGCATCATAGGTGTTGCTGCGTCTTGAGATCCTAATTGCCATGGTTCCGCTGCATTACAAGGAGCAATTGTGAGGAATAGCCATTTGAGAACAATCATTTTGTTTGGTTTATTCTTTGACTGCTCCGCTCCCCCACCCACAAAAAAAAGAGATACTTGTTCTTGCTCTCCCAATTCAGGAAGACAAAAATCGCCAGTTGGCTTGGTCCAACCAAGAAAGGCATGGGAGTGGGCATTGGCCGAGTTAAGTAAAGACTGGCTACCTACCTAGTTATTTACATACAACCACCCTCAACACTTTATATATATCTTTCGCCTCGGTAATTACCTAATGAGAGAGAGCCGATGCCAAAGTCACCCTTTACGCGAGGGAACGCCAGACAGACTGACCTCTGCTAACTACGTTTGATATATACATACTCTAAGCGTCAGAGAGGAGAGACAGACTATACTGACGGTATAGTGCCCCCACCAGAGAAGGCTGCTTCATGCTAGGCGTCCGTTCGGACCTACTACGCCCGAGCCACATTTTCGGTACAGACGCTATATCCACTAATGCGGAATCCCACTTCATCCTACGAACTATACCTGATGAGATAAAGGCATTCTAGAACAATTCGACGACTTGAAGAAAGCAAGAAAACGATAGCGATCGGTTTGGCACGGGGGGAATGTTGAAAACAATCTGATTGGAAGCGGCTTAAGAGCGAGGGCAATCGTCATAGTCAGCCAGCGAGCAATCCCAAGAAAGCCAGCTACCTAGCCTTTACCCACCGATAGCTTAAACTGAGGAATAAGAATAGGAAAAACAAACAAACAAACCTCCCCCTATTTCAATGTTATTATTCTGTCTCTTTCTTATGTCCGGTATCAAAGCCACTCGAAGTCGAATGCCTCACCCGCACCTACTTCGTCGCACCAACTCCCTCAAACACAAGGGAGCGGGCACTACTCTCAGCCTATCGTAACAACAAAACAAAACTACATACCGAAAGATCATTCATTACCTTATTCCTAGAACAAAATATAGACATTGGTACAACAGGGGGTTCGAGAGACCTCGAGTGACACATCGTAATTTATGCTAACCTCAGCGTACCATCGGAGAGACTTTAGCCACTAACCCCTGGATGGAAGGGAAGAATGAGGCGATCAAGAAAGTACTCCCCCTAAACAGGAGAAAATGTCCGAAGAAGACCTTTGAATTACAAACAAAGCAAAGGCCCTACTTTGCCCTATAAAGAATGAAGGCCTGTACGACACCCGACGTTAACACTCCCAAATCAGGAAATGCTAACCACAGTTTCCATGGTAACGAGAATACGCCAGACAGACAGCTCAAGCATACAAAGAGAGTGGGCGCTTCCATCGCTTAGATTTAGGGAGATATGATAGGGCGCACCACAGACAGATACGAAAAATGACTGCTCAATCGAGAGGTCAAAGACAGAGACATAGTACCAGTTCCATCTCTAATCTTTTAGCGGGGTTTTTTCCACATAATAGCGTCAACCAAAGACCGGCTTAGCAGACACTGGAGAGAAATCCCTCTCATTTCGTCGCTCCAAAATCTTTTGGCAAACTACACGAAAGGAATTCCAATAAGAAAAAAAGTGTGAAATGAGAGACTTTAGATATAGTTAGTTATAGTACACTGAAACTATGTATTATGGTAAGGCCAAGAATCGCATAGTCGCAAAGCTTCGTCGTGCCATACACCCTCTCAGTAGCTATCCACACAAGCATATGATGTGTTAGTGTGAATGAATAGAGGCCAAGAACGAGAAAATCCGAGCCGAGGGGTTGACCCTTTGTGAACGTTACAACCGATGACCTCCTTGATTTATTAGAAACTTTATTGTAATTGAAAGACTAAAGAATAAGTATGTATGAACGTCCAGGAAGTTGCAAAGGGATTCTCGAACAACCCTGCAATCATACAGGACGTCAGAATAATAGGTAAGGAATCGGTCGCTGCCTTGAAAGAAAAAGAAAAGAATGAGATCTTGATTCGAAAGTACTGCAATGATTGAGTCTGGTTATAGATAGGTCAAAATCAAACAAACTATACCTTGCCAAAACAAACCGTCATGGCCCAATCATGTATAGTATAGGCCGTAGCAAGCAGGGCCTGATACAAGGGTGAGCCAGCCAATAGGAGGGAATAACCTTTTCTTCCCAGCTTCGCTCATTCACCTATCGGTAAAGCAATTCCACTGAACCTCTTCTTTATTGTTGAACAATTCCACTGAACCTCTACAACTCGGTCTTACAATTCCATTGCCTAAACCCATTTATTCAGTCTCCTTCACTTATTGGTCTCACTCTCCGGCTATAAACTGCTTGGTTCTTGATCCAGAACTACTCTTTCTCCTATTTCTTCTTTCTCCTATTTCTTCTTTCACCTATTCTGTAACCTCTGTCTCGAATCTTTTCTTTCCTCTCCCTTCTTTAACTGTAATGTTAACAAAGAAAATGAAAGAGACCTCAAACCTTTTCCTGGGAGAAGAAACTGAAAGATGCATTCTCCTCTCTATTCCCTTCCCTTATTTATTGAGGTAAAAAGAATAGAATAGGTGTTTGTCGGTCTCTTCTCTTTCATTTGATTTTGCTTGAAAGACTCAACAAATTCAATCAAGATTTGCTCCTTCCCCTATTGATTGATTCTTTCTCCTTCACTCAATCACCTATCTTCACCTATTTATTCTTTCAATGAATTAGCTACTGAACTTGTCCCTTTTTATTACCTGACCATATTATTCATTCAGAATCAAATTCAATCAAAAGTAAATGAAAGCGAAAACAATTCTATTGCTCCATTGCCTGAACCTTTACTGGAGAGTAAAGAAAAGAGAATTTCAAGACTCAAGAGTTGTAGAACTGAACTCCGGCCGGAACCTATGGATTCTTTCTCCTTCTCCTCCTATTTCTTTCTGAATGAGACTGTAACGAGCTTTTATTCTTATTTAATTGATGCCTCTGTCTATGTTTTGGGTCATTGACTAGGTAATTTAATTGGAAGGAAAGAGACCTCACTCCTCTCCTTTACAGTCGAGCCGCTTTCGCTCCGTAACCTATCCCACTAATAGCCTGACGAGTGAAAGAAGGGAAAGGAAAGACTCAACAAGATGCATTCTCCGACGATATTCCCTATTTTGTCTTTCATTTCTTGCCTTTCTCAAGGTAAATAGGTGTTTGATTGAACTCGGTCTGTTTGCTCTGGAACCGATATGACCTAACCTGAACTTTACAGTAAAGAAAAGAGAATTGAAAGACTCAAGCAAGACAAGAGAAAGTCAAGAAAGAGAGATGAACCTGCGAACCTATATATATTACCATCTGTTCTTCTTCCTTATTCGAAGTGATTGTTCACCTCTCCCTATTGATTCTTGAACTCGGTAACTAAATAGGCTGAGATTACCTATGGGTCTCAGAATTCCATTGCCTGATCTTTCTCTTCTTTTTCTGCTTATTCATCAAGTGTTTCAATCCTCAACTCTCGATTCATGAGACAGAACAGGACTATTACTGATTCACCTGAACCGATATTACCATCACTACTTCACCTCCACCTTCTTGTCTTGCTTTCACTCAATCACCTATTTCTTCTTTCACTCTTTCCTTGAACTCGGTAAAGCTATTTTCCTCTCCTTTCTCAACTATTAGTAATTAGTAAAGCGTGGGAGCCCTACAACTAGCATAGCAGCCTTCAGTCGTAAAAAGGCTCTAAAGCCCCTACTCCTAAGTTGGAGCAACAAGCAAGGGATCGAGCACGTCTTCTATGAGAGAACAAAGCATGTCGAAGTCACCTTATGTCATTTTCTCAGGTAAAAGGTGATTGCGAAAATCATCAGAAGAGCAACCATGAGAAGTGAAGATCAATTGCCGATCTCTTCACGAAAGGATTGGTTTGGTAAAGGCCCTCCTTTTTCTTTTGCTTCTCACTCGCAAACAGGGAATGATCTCGATCCATTCATTCTCCATCCTGTTTTCCGGGTAAGATGTGGAAGTGATTGTTTGATTCTTCCAATTTTCTAATAAGAAGAGACATCGAATTTCTGGGTCTGACTTTATCCCTTCTTTTCTTATTAAGGTTAGGGAGCTTTTCGTCTAGGATGTATTAAGAATCTTGAAATAGATTATATCAAGTCAATAGAATGTTGCATTCTTTTGCTTCACAACTTTGAGTTCTAGATTTCGATAGGGACAACCACATCAGTTCGAAAGAGCTGGGGGTAGCGTGGAGGGAAGTTGTTCGAAATAGAAAGGAGGTCATGATCGTAAGCGAATGTGGTCCCCACTTTTGAGTGTCCTGCGTAAGGTCTTCCCAATCCGAGTCGATTAGTAAAAGATCCAGTCTGCATCGGATTTCCATTTCCTTCCCTTTCCTCATGTTAGACCAAGTGAAAGGAGCACCATAGAGTGGTAGGTCAACCAAATCAGAATCAGCAACGGGATCCACTTCAAGACCTCTTCTCTTTCGGCCTGTAAAGTCAGAACCCCTTTCTGGATTGGATAAAGCATGAATTTGACTTTCCCCTAATGCACCAATCGAGGTAGGTTGGAAAGGGTATGGATGAATCTGAGCTCATTCTATAGGTCTTGCTTGTGAGAAAAGCTGGATCATAGACTGATGTAGCCATCCATTCCAAGTAGTGGTCTAGGGACAATCAATCCGTAGTGCCGGGAATGACGTAATGATTTCAGCAAGAGCAGCCGGATGAGCCTTCACGTCCGGTTCGGAGGGCGGGGCCGACCCTACTATTTATTATCATTATGCCTTTTCTCAATCTGACTTGGTTTCACTCTATTTGTGACCTTACCTTTTCTTCCCCCCTTTTCATTTCACCGTTGAAGCTATCCCCTTGTCTTTTCCGTGATGTCAGGAGCTAAACTTCTTGCAATCTTTCTTTTCTCATTTTCTGTTTGCATTCGTCTGTAATTGGGGTTCCTGGGCTGTTGAGAGTTCCAATTTAAGCATTATTATCTGGAATCTTCCGATATTCTAAATTAGCATGAGTTTCATCCAAATTCACCTGGAAAGATGGGCGGGAAAGCTGCCTACCTGCGAAAGCCGAATAGATCCGATTGTCAGGCTCCCTATTCAAATCAGCTTTCTCCATCCTCCAAGGTTGAACACAACTCCGTATGGGCTTGAGGCTGGTGCTCACGCAAAGCTTCTAGAACAGTCTCTACGTCAGATACTCCTCCCAGGTCTTGCTATAAACCAAGACCCCTACCAACGTGTGCTTTTTTTCTTCTCCTATTTTTGGACTATAGTCACATCCTCGGTAAAGAGTTCTATGATCTCGGCTAATTTTCAGTCAGTAGTGAAAGATTCAGTATTCAATCTATCCCCTTCTGGAGTTCAGGACTGATTAAGCTCTTCCTTAATTAAACTTCAGCCCTCTTTAAGCTCTATTCTAGGGAGGGAATGCTTGGTCTAGTAACAAGTCGCGATAAGCTGTCGCAATCAGGCAATTCGTTAAAAGAGATATCTGATCGATGATCCGTCTTTTAATCCTAACTCTTTTCCTCTTTCTGATCTGTATTTCCTTTCAGTCTGTCTTTTAATACTGAATCTTTCTTTTCCTCTTTTCTTCTTTCTGATCTGTATTGCCTTGAAGAAAGACAAAGAGATATTTGACTGATCACCCCCTATTAAGAACTTTGTGTCCTATCAAGCTTCCTGACTTTCAAGCTCAGCGATAAGATACCCTCCTGAAAGAAGCCCTCAATCATCCTTAGTGGAAGCAAGCTATGATAGAGGAAATGGAGGCTCTAAAGAAAGAAGAACGACACTTGGGAACTGATCACCTTACCAAGAGGCAAACAAACGTACGGTTGGCTGTGGGCATATACCCTGAAACACAAAGCTGATGGCTCTATCGAGAGGGCTCGTCTTGTGGCGAAAGGTTTCACACAAACCTATGGCATCGATTATCTCGAGACGTTTTCTCCTGCAAACTCATAAAAATTCCATACGAGGCATTCTATTAGTTGCAGCTAACGGATCTTGCTTGGTCACTACATTAGTTCGATGTAAAAAAGGCCTTTCCTCATGGAGACCTATACACAGGTGTTTCTATTCGTCTTCCACCAGGGTTTCGAGCTCAGGGGGAGGAAGGGAAAGTTTGAAGGTGAAAAAAGGCGAGGGTCTCATATATCTCCTCGGCTCCTCGGGCTTGGTTCGAGATATGAAGGTTATGACAAAGATGGGTTTCCAGAGAAGGAATGCTGATCATTACGTGTGAATAAAAATGAAACAAGAGGAAACTACTCTTCTCCTAGTGTACTCAGTTTAGAACTATTCTTTCACAAGTTAGTCTATTATATATATTAGTCAGAAAGAAAGGCAGCTAGTAAGCAAGTTGAGTAAGAAAGACAGCTATTATTATATTAAGTCGAGCGAGCGCTAATACTACTAATCAAAGGAAAAGCTAAAGTCAGAATGAGCATAGAGATGATAGGCGCTTATCCATGAGCTCGGTAGTCTTCCTTAAAACCTCTGCTACCTATTCTTGAACGGAAAGCGGTATGCTTGCGAAGACCATTTCTGGTCGAGACGTGTTAATTCAATCCCGTGAAACAAAGTCTCGTTCATTCTGTGAATAAATAGAGACAGACTACTCCTACGGTTTCGAACGTCACTTTGGGATCAACCTCAATGAATTATGGCGTAACGGGCTTGGTATAGATCTGTAGCCCGCTCTGGGTCTTTAACCGAAACTGGGACTAGCCATGGAAAAGCTCGATCAACGTCCTCCTCTCCCTCTCGGTCGAGTTGCTTTGCTCATGAACCTATCCTTTACAGTCGAGCTCTGGAACAGGAATGAAATCCAAAAGATGAATTTGAGTTTACAGTTTAGGGAGACGAAAGATGAAGACGACTCTCCCTACCGGCCTCATAGCTTCGCCCCTTTCCGATGCATTCTTTCCTCTTGCTCTTGTTTTCGTCAGCTATTTCCTGTAAGAAAGATTAACGATCAATAACTTGTCCCTTCTTGAACTCGGTAATAGGTGTTTGATTGAAGAAGAAAATGAAAGATGAATGAGACTGTAAACACTCCTTATGAAGACGACTGATTTCACTCTTTTACTCTCCTGTAAGAAAGGAAAGACTAATGATTCATTCTCCTTCAAGTGTTGAAAGGAAAGATGAAACAAGAATAAGAGTGAACGAATCCTGCCCATGAACCTATCGGTCTCACGCATTGCCTTCCCCTCTCCTTACCGGTCTCGCTGTTTCACCCCTCTCCCTTTGGTCGAGCTGTTTCACCCCTCGGCTTCTTTCTCTAATCCTACTTCTGGAACTCTGATGGACCATTAATTAATTTATTCTATCCAACATAGGGGTAAAACATTAAGAGTTTTTTCCCTAACAGCCACCGACCTACAGTTATCCTTAAACTTCCGTGCTTGGTGGAGAAGAAGCGAACAAAGGTACGCTCACTTCCTGTCTTGTTCTCTGGTTCAGGATTGAATCTGAATTGACTCTCCTGTATAGGTTCTTCTCATGCAGCTCCTACACCTATTTATTCTTTCACTCTTAGCAGCTGCTTTACCTATTTCCCTGTTACCTGATTTCTTTATTAACCTGAACCCCGTCTTCGGCCCTTTCTTTCTTCTTCCTTCACCTTC